>NW_006923371.1:3888-8485 GCF_000298275.1 Orycteropus afer afer | reverse complement strand
GCTGGGTTAGAAACACCAGTGGCTCAGCCTCAAAACTCACATCAACACATCACCATGGTAGGACAAACAAACAAACAAGTTTGCCTCCCTGTTGGAAACCTCTCGTACCACCCTTACCTGGGTCCCTGCAGCTGACTGCTCCTATGTCCAGATTCCTAAGCCTTTTAATCCCCTTTCTCCTGCTCTCCCGCCCTGTTGCTTTGGGTGTGCCTGAGTTCCTCACTTCACCTGGATCCCTGCAACTGACTGCTCCTCTGTCTGAGTTCCTGGCTTTTAATCCCCTTTTTCCAGCTCTCCCGCACTGCTGCTTTGGGCGTGCCTGAGTTCCTCTCCCCACTTGGATCCCTGCAGCTGACTCAATTTTCTTGATACTTGAAGATTTATGCCCATTGTAACCCCTTAACTCTCATTTTAGTGAGGCTGGAGAAGCAGAGGAGGTCTAGTAGCATAGTGGCTAAGGCATTTGTCTGCTACCCAGAAGGCTGGCAGTTCAAACCCATGATCCACTCCTCAGAAGGAAGATTGGGGAATCTACTTCCATAGTGATACCACCTTGGAAACCCAGGGAGGGATTGCTATGAATCAGATCCGACTCTACGAAGTGAGTTTGGTTTTCATTTTTTTGAGGAAGCAGAGGTAAGTTCATGTGCTCAATCTCATGTGTCAATAGAAGTTCCTTGAGAAGTCTCTCCTTCTCTGTAGGATTTGTGGTGTCTTTTTTTTTTTTTTTTTTTCCAAATTCTTTACAATTTTTTTCCCCTAAAATTTTGATTTTAGAATTTACCTTTGCCCTAGTGAGATGAAAGGAGCTCTGGTGGTGTAGTGCCTAAGGCAATTGACTGCTATCCAAAAGGCTGGCTGTTCAAACCCACCAACTAGATGAAGCTCTAACCAGAGACCCTGCTCTCTCCTGCCCAGGGACGTGCATGCTACCCATGCTGAACCAGTTTGTCTCTCTCTCCTTAGGATTTGAGTCCTCTGAGGAGGTCAAACAAGTCATCCATCTCATGCATAGAGTCCTAGCGTGATCTCTTCTTTTAGACAATATCTACTTTTCTTGCCTCCAAGACTCCAGAAAATGCCTTGGTTCCTACAAATTTCAAGTCTGATTCCAGTCAGTTCTATTAGCTTCTGATAACATTTCAATAATTTCTCATTTCCTTATGGTTGTGTGCAACCAAAGAACTATGAATGATGCAGAAGTTCAAGTGCTTCTATAATTTTGCAATAATTTTGTATCTTTTTTAGTTTGAAGGCTGAGAAACAAATACGAGAACAAATTCATTTTTTTCCCCAGGATATTGAATTACATCATCATGAAACTAATATTCTCATGACATCCCTTTTCTGAAAGTTTGGGTCCTAATTAGGGAAATGGAACCTTATAACAGTCAATTATTGCTTCATAACAAAATATCACAACATGTCAGTGGTAAACCACAAAAATTTATTTCTCATCCCTCTCATCTTCATGCATCTGTGGGCTGACCAGGGCAGCTCTGCTTCAGGTTGGAGGTGCTCTGTTCAATTGTCTAATTCTAGGGCCCAAGCGGCAGGGGCAGAGGCTATCTCAGTTATGTTCCCCATAGGATGATGGTGTTCTGTCCAGGATGATGGTGTTCTGTCCAGGCCACTGGTGAGTTCTATGCATTCTGCTATGTTTCATGTCTTCCTTTCCATGGCTTACACGATGGGTGAGATGGTGGAGGCCAAGTGCCTCCCTTAGCCTCATGGGTCACATAAGTAGGTGACATGGGAAGCAGAGCTGGGTGATAAACAGAGTGATGTGACTTGTGGAGGTTTCTGGTTATAATTAATTCTCCGGTTCTAAGGAATGACATGGGGTCACTGGGTGGTGCCAGCTGTCAACATGCTCAGCTACTGAAAGGTTGGAGGCTTGAGTCCACCCACAAACACCTGAAAAGAAAGACCTGGTGATGCACTTGCAAAACGTCAGGAGGTGAAGCCCCTGTAGAGTACAGCTCCAGTCTGACACACATGGGGTCGCCATGCATCAGAGCTGACTCAACAGCAGCTGGTATGGTCAGGAAAGCCTTGGTGTCATTGTGGAACATGTGAACATCAGTCACAAAGAACAGGGACCTGTTGACCACCAAGCTGGAGAATCATGGCATTTGTTATCTATCATCCCTAGAACTGAGTCTTCCATAGACCCAGGCACCCTTGAAAGAAGGGGAGATTGCGTGCCTTTGAGGACAAATCCCATCACTACAGACACAAATGAGGTAAACCAACTTCTCCCAAGGCTTGAGATTCACTCAAGGAATCTTGTACTATTTATGCACTTTAAATGTGTCGTGGGAAAGTGCCTTGACTTTCAGGGTCTGTTGGATACTGGCTCTGAGCTATACTATTTCCTAAGGACCCCAAGTGCCACCGCTGTTCACCAGTCAGAGAAAGAGCTTGTGAGATACAAGCAGCAATTGAAATCTCATCAAGTCTGTCCCCAGATAGGTCAAACGGGACCCTCAGCCCATGCAGTGGTTATTCTTCCAGTTCGTGAATGGGTGCTGACAAAGATATTTGGAGCAAAATTGATAAGACTCCATTTCTTCAAAAACTCATAAGGAACCTTTTCTTTCTTTTAAGAGCCAGCTTCCCAGGTATTAAAAGAACAGTCTCATATTTGCCTCTGGACCTGATCCTTCCGTTCCTGATATAAGGTATTCCTTGACTTTCAAAGGCCTTTCAGCCTTTGTGTCAGTGCACTTTAACTGGTCAACATTCCTGTTGAAATGGTGCCCAGAATAACCCAGACTACTACAGAGGTGATGTGAAAAGGGGGAGTTCTTGGTCATTATTGTTCCTGGGATTGTTGTTGTTGTTGTTATGTGCCGTCGAGCCGGCCCCGACTCATAGTGACCCCTCAATGGGTTGCTGAAGTAGTATCACTATGGAAGTAGATTGCCCAGCCTTCCTTCCGAGTTCCTGGGATTAAGCCATTATAAATTAGTGGTAACACAGAAGTTTTTGTCTAAAGATCCATCACATTGTTCATCTTCAAAAGGGTCAATTACAGGCCCAGGAATTGTTCACTTCAGTTACTAACAAGGAGAGTTCTCTTCCTCCATGTTTGCAAAAATTGATCTCTTCCTTTTCACACATTATAAAACTGAGTTGTCCAGGTAGAAACTGTTGAACTGGTGTGTGTTTTGCTGGGTACCTTGTCCACAACAGCAAGAACATAAACAGAATTAAGCAGAAAGTAATGCATGCTAAAAGTTAAAAATGCAAGAAAAATAGAAGGGGAGAGTGGAGTGGAGGGGGCCTGGGAACAACAAAAATAAAAATTTTGAAAAAGAAAACTGGAAGGAAGAAAATCACATTTAGAAAATGCTTTCTTTCTTACCAAATTCTCTTTTTCATGATCTTTAAAAACATGAACTCAATTATGAAATTCCACACACATAATTCTAAAATTATGTTTATGTTATAAAAGTAATATATGATCTTATTCATCAGTAGAATTATTTTTTACAACAAATGTTGCTGAATGTACTCATTTGCCATCCTATATTTTCCCAGTTTTAAATCAAGTTGTTTGTTTGATCATTATTGAGTTTTGAGGGTTCCTCATCTATTCTGGATACAAGTACTTGTATCATAAATATGGATTGCAAATATTTTCTCCCAGTTAGTATCTGGTCTTTTCATCTCCTTGACAGTGTTTTTCAAAGAGCAGATGTTCAAATTTTGACAAATTTCATCACTTTTATTTTCATAGATTGTGCTTTTGGTATTGTATCTAACAATATCTTGCCTAGCCCAAATCATCCAATATTTTATCTTACGTTTTCTTTTAGAATTTTTTCCCCCACATTTGGGTCTAAGATCCATTAATAGTTAATTTTTGTATATGGTGTGAGCTATGGGTGAATGTCTCTTTTGCTCCTCTCTGCATATAAGTGTCCAATTATTTCCCCACCATTGGTTGAAAAATGCTCTCCTTTCTCTATTGAACTGTCTTTGCACCTTTGTCAAAAATAAATTGATCGTTTATGTGTGTCTATATTTGGGCTCTATATTAATTTATGTGCATATCCTTTCACCAATACTAAACTAAGTTGGTTAGTGTAACTTTATAGTAAGTCTTGAAATGAAATATTTTAAGTCCTTTAACTTTGTCTTTTTCAAAATTGCGTTGGCTTTTTTGTTTATTTGATATTTCCTTGTAAATTTTAGAATCAGCTTACTGATTTCTAAAACAAACAAACAAACAAAAAAACACCCTCTTGAGATTTTGATTAAGATTACCCTGAACCTATAAAACAATTGAAGGAGAACTGACATCATAAAATTATTGAGATTTCCAACTCATGAACAAGATGTTACTGCTCTTGTTAGGTGCTGTCCTGTTGGCTCCAACTCCTAGCGACCCAATGTACAACAGAATGTCACACTGCCTGGTCGTGCGCCATCCTCACAACCCCTGCTGTGCTTGAGGCCATCATTCCAGCCACTGTGTCAATCCACCTTGTTGAAGCTCTTCCCCTTTTGTGCTGGCCCTCCACTTCACCAAGCATGCCATCCTTCTCCAGGGAATGGTCCTTTCTGACAACATGACCAAAGTAGGTGA
>NW_006923371.1:0-3788 GCF_000298275.1 Orycteropus afer afer | reverse complement strand
GAATGTCACACTGCCCGGTCGTGCGCCATCCTCACAACCCCTGCTGTGTTTGAGGCCATCATTCCAGCCATTGTGTCAATCCACCTTGTTGAAGCTCTTCCCCTTTTGTGCTGGCCCTCCACTTCACCAAGCATACCATCCTTCTCCAGGGAATGGTCCTTTCTGACAACATGACCAAAGTAGGTGAGATGAAGTCTGGCCACTCTTGTTTCCAAGGAGCATTCTGGCTGCACTTCCAGGACAAACGTGTTTGTTCTTCTGGCAGTCCATGGTACTTTCAGCATTCTTTGCCAACACCACACATCAAGGGCATCAACTCTTTTTTGATCTTCCTTATTCGTTGTCCAGCTCTCACATGCATATGAGGCAATTGAAAACACCATGGCTTGGGTTAGGTGCTCCTTAGACATCTTTGCTCTTCAGCACTTGAAAGAGGTCCTTTGCAGCCAATTTTCCCAGTGCAATGCGATGTCTGATTTATTGACTCCTGCTTCCATGGGTGTTGGTTGTGTGTCCAAGTAAAATGAAATCTTTGTCAACTTGAATCTTTTCTCCGTTTATTGTAATGCTGCTTATTGGTTCAGTTGTGAGGATTTTCATTTTCTTTATGTTGAGATGTAATCCATACTGCAGACACCAGTCTTTAACCTTCATCTGTAAGTACTTTAAGTCATCTTCACTTTCAGCAAGCAAGGTTGTGTTGTCTGCATATCACAGGTCATTAATGAGTCTTCTTCCAATTCTGATGCCATGTTCTTCTTCATATAGTTCATCTTGGATCATTACTCAGCATATGGATTGAATAAGCATGGTGAAAGTATACAACGCAGATGCATACCCTTCCTGATTTTTAAACCATGAAATATCTCCTTGCTGTGTTCAAATGACAGCCTCCTGGTCTATGTACAGGTTTCTCATGAGCACAATTAAGTGTTCTGGAATTCCCATTCTAATGGATGTTATCCATAATATGTTATGATGATTTGACACACAGTCAAATGCCTTTGCATAGTTAATAAAACACAAGACTCGATGTCACCTAGCAACAACAACAAACATCCTTCTGTTATTCTTTGCTTTTGGCCAAGATCCATCTGACATCAGCAAGGATAACCCTTGATCCATGTCCTATTCTCAATCCAGCTTGCATTCCTGGAAGTTCACTGTTGATATACTGCTGCAACTGTTTTTGAATTATCTTCAGGAAAATTTTACTTGTGTGAACAAGGTATTTCCTTATTCAGGTCTTGGATTTCTTTTATCAATGTTTTGGAGTTTTCATTATATGTGTTATAAACATAGTTCATTACATTTATACCAAAGTATTTCACACTTTTGGATGCCTTACAATGACACTTTTAGAAAATTTTAATTTCCATTAGTGAGAAAGTATATAGAAACACAACGGATTTTGTATATTACACTTCATTGACCTTTTATCCATTGGCTTGCTACATTTACTTATTCTAATAGCTTTCTTGTGGACTTTTGGGGTTTTCTAAATATACCATCATATCACATACAAAAAGAGCTCTGGTGCCGCAGTGCCTAAGGCATTTGACTGCTAACCAGAAGGTTGGCAGTTCAAACCTACCAGCCACTCTACAGAAGGAATCCACTTCCTTAAAGATTTACCACTATGAGTGGGGGGTCACTATGAGGTGGAATCAACTCGATGGCAGTTTTTTTTTCTTTTTTTAAATCACATACAAAGAGAACATTTTTGTTTCTTACATGTCAATGTATGTCTTTTATTTCTATTTCTTGTTTTATTGTACTGACTAGGACTCTTCCTATACAATGTTGAACAAGAATGATGTCTCATTCCCCATCTTAGCAGTAAAACATTCAGTCTTTCACCACTAGCTATACTGTTAGTAGTTATTTTTAGATGTTTTCCCTCAGTTTGAGAAAGTTACCTGCTATTATTAGCTTCCTGGGAGTTTTCATTCTGAATGGATGTTGAGTTTTGTCAAATGATTTGTCTACATCTCTTGGGATGAACATGTTTTTTCTTCTTTTGTCTACTGATGTGGTGAATTTATTTGATTAATTTTTGAGTGATTACCCATCTCTCATATCCAAGAGAAACTTCACTTGGTTGTGCTTGTTGGGTTGCAATTCCTAGTGTTTTACTGATTTTTGAATCTATGTTCATGAAGGATGTGGTTTTTGTTGTTGGGTGCCATTTAGTCACCCATGTGACAGAGTAAAATTGCCCTGCGGGGTTTTCTAGGTTGTAATCTTTACACGAGCTGATTGCCAGATCTTTCTACTATGGAGCCGCTGAGTGGTTTGAACCTCTGACCTTTGGTTAACAGCTGAGTGCTTAACTGTTGTGTCATCCAGGCTCTTTTTCTGGTCTGTAGTTTTCTTGGAATGCTTGTTTGGTGTATTAGGTAAAGCTGGCCTCATATAATGACTTGTGTAGTATTCCCTCCTCTTGTATTTTCTGGAAAGTTTTGTGTAGAATTGTGGGGGGTTTTGTTTGTTTGTTTGTGTTTGGTCTTAAATATCTGGTAGGATTCTCCAGCATAACCTTCTGGACCTGGACACTTTTGTCTGGGAAGGTTTTAAGCCACAAATTCAGATTATTCAGATTATCTGTTTCTTTGGTGAGCTTTGCTGGTCTATGTCTATTAAAGAACATGTCTGTTTCATCTAAGTTGTTCTATTTATGGCTATATATCAATGATGTCCCCTCTGTCATCCATAAAATTGGTGATTTGCACCTTCTCTCTTTTTAACATTTATTAATTTTATTTACTTATATTTTCAAAGGAACAGCTTTTCTGCTCATTGATCTCTCTTTGAACTGTTTTTCTATTTGATTGTTTTCTGGTGTTAATTTTCTTATTTCCTGGGGACTCTGGATTGATTTCCAGGAATCGATACTCTTATCCCATCAAAGCATGATTCTAATAGTGGAAACTGAAATGCAAGCCAACTGTCCAGCAATTGGAGAATTGGGGACAACTCCCAACAGACCCAAGGAAGATTGAGGGCAAACTTGTACCCAGGTAGACTTAGGCCTTCCTGCCAGTTTTTGGCCCAGAGTGCTGCAGTCTCTTGGGCACAGGCTTACACTAGTTAGAGGGGTAATGTTAGTTCACTTCCAATCATGCATTCTAATTACCACTCTTAAAATCTCAGGGGCTCAATTTAAAAAGTTTTCCTGCAGCTTTCTTTGAACCAGTTCTGGGAACCTCATTATGGTATGCTCTCCCCACCTTGGGCCCTTGAGGAGGAAGTTACAGGAAGGAGGAGAGGGATGATGTGGAGTGAGGGAAGAAGTGTACATGATAGAAAAACTCAAGGGAAAGTGGTGGCGGAGCTTTAATTAAAACCCAACTGGATAATTTAATCTTCAAGTTTAACCTGGAGAAGGCAAGAGGACCATTAGGAAATACTGGGGGAATCTGGGTTTGCTCAGCCAGTGCAAGGTGACATTTACAGTCCACCTGGGGTACAGCTCACGGCAGGGACTCAGCACTTTCCCAGGGGACCTCTGTTTAATGGCCAAGCATGACCCATTGACATTTACAATTTTACTAATTAATGGAGCCTACATTTGTTTTGCTGCTGGCTGGGATAAATTAGATAAATGCCATTTCTTCTTCCACCAAGAAAGAATCTTTTTTCTTTTCTTTTTTTGGTAAATTTTCACAGAAGAGTCCTGAGTCCTAGTACCCAATCTTAGCCTCATCATTCTCAAATCAAAGCATTTCTGAGATTAAAGATATTTGGAGCGCTTTTGCTTCTTCATTTGACAAATAATGACACTGCTG
>NW_006923370.1:44034-50413 GCF_000298275.1 Orycteropus afer afer | reverse complement strand
AAATAAAATATGAGTAATCTGTTTTCAATATATTCACAGACTTGTATGACCATCATCACAATCAATTTTAGAACATTTCATCACCCCAAAAAAGAAACTCCCTCTGTATTCTTTAGCTTTGACTCCCTAATGCTCTCATTCCTCTCAGCCCTAGGCAACCATTAATCTGCTTTCTGTCTCCATAGATTTTTCTGCTCTAGACATTTAATATGAATGAAATCATATAATATATGATCTTTTGTGACTGGATGCTTTCACTTAACATAACATTTTCAAGACTCATTTATGTTGTAACGTGTATTAGAATGCCATTTCTTTTTATAAGTGAGTACTATTTCATTATATGACTATATCACAAATTCTTTCTCCTTTCCTCAGTTGATGGACATTTGTGTGTTTCCACCTTTTGGTTATTATGAATAATACCACTATGAAAAATTATGTACAAGTTTTTGTGTGTATATTACTTTTAAATTTTTGAGGGGTACACATACCTAGGATTGGAAATGCTGGGTAATAGTAGCTCCATGTTTAACTTTTTGAGGAACCACCTGACTGTTTTCCAAAGTGACTGCACCATCTTACATTCCCATTAGCAACATCATTCCCTTTTTACAGATGGACAAACTCATGGAGTCCTGTGATGATCCCACATTTAAAAGGCCATTATAGGAGGACTGAGAGTGAAAGCTGAAAAAGAACCGCTGAAAGGAGCAGGAGAAGAAGAAATCAGCATCGCAGAACTGGCGGAAAAAAGAATGTTGAGAAACGTCACTGTGAAAATGCTTACAGCCACCAGAAAGGTAAATTATAATCACTGAAAATAATGTGAATGTGAAACTTAGATGTTTCCAGGAGGAACAGTGGGAGAAGAAGTGAGATAACAGTGGATTGCAGAGCAAACAGCAGGTAAGGAGGAAAGAATGTGTAGGCAGCACAGTTTTGAAATCTGGCTGTGATGGGAAGAAATGAGAAGGAGTAGGCTGATAGGGAAACTGTTAGCCTTTAATTTTCCTTAGGATGGAAGGGGAGGAGTGAGCAAGTGTTTAGAGGCAAGAAGCTGCAGGGATAAAAAGATGTGATGTAACAGAGAAGATGGTGAAACGATGTTTTAGGTGAGGAGAAGATAATTTCCCAAGAGCTAATGGACAGATGGGCTTCAGAAAAGAACCTATTTCTTTGTGGTCAGGGATCAAGGGCAACATAAGGGTACAGATGAGAGTGATTTGAGGGATATATTCAGGTTTGATGATCTGATGATATCTTCTAGAGTTTTGTATATGGATAAGGCTCAGAAATAGGAAGACCAAAGAAGAGTTGATGTTTTTGAGTTGTGGTGCTGGTGAAGAATGCTGAAAGTACCATGGACTGCTAAAAGAACTAACAGATCTGTCCTGGAGGAAGTGCAGCTGGAATGCTCCTTGGAAGTGAGAATGGCCAGACTTCGTCTCACCTACTTTGGTCACATTGTCAGAAGGGATCATTCCCTGGAGAAGGATGTCATGCTTGGTAAAGTGGAGGGTCGACGAAAGAGGGGGAGGCCTTCAATGAGATGGACTGACATGGTGGCTGCGATGATGGGCTCAAGTATAGCAGGGATCATGGAGCTGGCGCGGGATTGGGCAGTGTTTTGTTCTGCTGTGCATGGGGTCACTATGAGTCGGAAATGACTCCACGGCCCCTAACAACAACAACAACGAGGCTCAGACATCCTAAGAAGATGCTAGAACATAATGCATTTTCCTTCCCTCTTCTTCTGTCTTAGTTACTTAGGGCTGCCATGAAAATGTATCATAAAATAGGTGGCTTTTAAGAATAGATGCTTATTTTCTCACAATTTTGGAGGCTAAAAGTCCAAATCAGAGTCTTGGCTGTGTCAGTTCCTTCTAATAATTTCCAATGGCTGCCGGCAATCCTTGAAGTTACTTTGCTTCTTACAGATGTACCTGTGGCATCTTCCCCGTACATATGCCACTGTATCTGTTCTGCTCTTTTATAAGATACCTCTTAGAAGAGATTAGGGTTAGGACCCACCCTACTCTAGTATGTCCTCATTAATGTAACAAAACCGAAAACCAAACTCATTGCCGTGGAGTCGGATCCAACTCATAGAGACCCCTCCTTGGGTTTCCAAGGTGATATCACTACAGAAGTAGAATGCCCACCTTCCTTCCAAGGAGCAGCTGATGGGTTTGAACCGCCAGCCTTCTTGTTAGCAGTCAGATGCCTTATGCACTACGCTACCAGAGCTCCCAACGTAACAAAAGGAAACCTCTATTTCCAAACAGGGTTGTATTTACAAATACAGAGTTTAGGACTTGCACAGAAGTCCTAATTTTTGGGACACAATTCAATCAGAACTCTCCCTCCCCCAAGCAAATTCCTGGCAGGTGGAAGCTGAGCCCTAACAAGTGTTCTCAAGGCTGACACTGCCTCCCTACCCCGAGTGGCATTTTCCAGTACAAGTGATTAAAAAGACATGGAGGGGCAAAGAAGTCTTTTAGTTTATTCCACCCATTCAACAAAGACTAAATCTTGAGTCAAATCCATAGAGTTTGAAGTGAGTTTTTCTGTGTTTTCTGAGCACTCATGGAAGCTGGATTTTCAGAGGATGTTGGTAAATGCTAACTCTGGGGCTATAAGGCATCAGCTTAGCAGACCCTTCTGAACTGCCTTTAAGCATACCTTCTCCTTAATACACTTTTTATATATTACATTTTCCCTTCAGAGTCCCCCACAGCCATCCTAATTGAAAAGCCAGGAAATGGTTCTTTGTTTCTTAAAAGCGGAAACGATAGCGCTTGCTTACAGTAAGTCTCTGCTATTCCGGTTAATAGTACTGATTTATAAAGCCTGCTGGGGCTTTCCTCAGAGGGAAGGGAAACACCCCACTCCATGTACTAGCAGCACACTTACCGCAGCCCCTGACTGATATGAGAGGCATTTTAATAAAACCCAGCATAGAAACACAGGTTTTGTTACACTGACTCCAACTGATAATTAGCTGCAAAAGTTTGACAATCTCAGGAAGAAAAATGTTCGGCATGACTACATGTGGTTTTGAATCTGGATTACAGATTCTGGGGGTGGGGACGGGTGGAGAAATCCATGCTTTCCAGTAGACTGAGAACCTTCGCTGTGGAACACTGGGACGCCTCCCGAGCTCCCGCAAGCACCACTTCCAAACAGTTGTAACCACTTAGAGCTGCATCTTCCCTCTCCCAGGGTCCCTGCAATTCTGAATGTGGTCCCGTGTAATCCAGGGACAAGAAAGTGTACCTGTATAGGAGTAACTTCCTTCTTTTCTATATGGTCCTTTTGCATTTTCCAGTGATGTTTGCAACAATGCTTTTTGTTCTTGTTGTATTCTTTTGTTATAATCATAACTGATAAAAGAGAGAAAGCAGGTGTTTCTACCTGAGGCTTACAGAGCCTTCCTGTTGCTACGATACTAGAAGATAGGCCACCAGTGTTTCAAATGCTGACAGAGTCACTGATGGTGGATAGGGTTCAGCAGTTTCCAGACTGAAACTGACTAGGAAGAAAGGCCTGATAATCTACTTCTGAAAATTAAATGATAATTTAATTTAATTTAATGATAACAGAATGTTGTTATTGTTGTTATATGCCGTCAAGTCGGCCCTGACTCATAGCGACCCCTCCTTGGGTTTCCGAGATGGTATCTTTATGCAAGTAGATTGCCCAAACTTCCTTCCGAGGAGTGGCTGGTGGGTTTGAACTGCCAGCCTTCTGGTTAGCAGTCAAGTACCGCAGGCACTACGCCACCAGAAACAGAATATTGTCTGATTACCAATAATCGTGAAGATGGAGCAGAGCCGGACAATGTTTCATTCTGTTATTCCCAGGGTGATGTGAGTCAGAGATGAGCAACTAAAAACACCATGGAGGTTACAGGATTGTTCCTAAAGTCACATGACAAGTTTGGGTAGGAGAAAGATGGCTCCCGACTTCTTGACAACATTGTCTGGAGATTTAACCACTTGACCATACCTAGTGGGTAGAGATGAAGTCCCTGGGTATTACAAGTAGTTTGTAATCAGCTATTAAGTTAAAAGTTGGTGGTTCAAACCCACCCAATGGCGCCACGGAGGAAAGGCTTGGCAATTGGCTTTACATTTGTAAAGATTACAGGCCAGAAAACCTATGGAGTAGTTCTACTCTGTAACTCACATTGCAATGAGTCAGAATCGACTTGATGACAATGGGTTTGGTGTTGAGTTTTAGGGCATGGATTTGAAAGTCAGTATCTCCATTTCTTGTGTGCCTTTAATGACAAGAGATTAGCAAAACTCCTTGAGTATCTGTGGGATGGTGATGATTTCATTAGAAAGTCACATCTGGTTGGTTTAGGACCTGTAAAGCATTCTGGCTTCCTAGAACCCCAAGTCTCCAGCTAGAGTCACCCTGTCCTGTGACTTTTTTAAAAAAACTGCCTGAACACAAATGGTAGGAAACATTAGTGAGTCTCTCTCCACACGCTACATCCCTATGGATTCCCTAAATATTTACAATTTTCTTGGTGATTTGAGGTTCCGATTTTCTGCTTCTGCTGAATTCCAGGTCTCTTGCAGATATCTCATTGTGTGGCTCTTCCTTTCTTACCACCCAGTGACCCTCCAACATGGAGCACAGGCCTTGTCCCTTGAGTTTTCCAAAATCTCACCCATATAATGAAATTATGTAGAGAATAATTTAAGTGAGGATTTGGGGGTGAGTCCCAGGAGCGATGGGATGGGTGACTGGGAGCAACATAAAAGTGAACATAAGACAGAGTTGTTCTCAAAATGCCCTCTGTCAACACAGCCCTGTTATTAGTCCAGATGACAGCTTTGAGCAAATGAGCAACAGCTCATCTTCCTCAAGAGCATTATTATCATCCACTGAGAAACGGCTTTATTAACTGTGTGAATCGGAAGGTTGGTCTCTCTTCCTGGAGTTCTGTGATACACAATTGACCTAAGTGGAAGCAGCTGCTGTTCCTGCCACTGGGAGCTTCTCCCTGGCCATCCCTCCCTTTTAGGGTTCAGCTTTCCTGCATCTTCACGATAGCTCTCCCCATCCCTTCCCGCCTTCAATCTCCCTCAGGTTCCTTCTATTCTGTGCTTCGTTCCCTCCCTTTTGGGCTCCATGGAGAAACTTATGATTCTTACTTTATTTTGCAAAACGTTATATTTCCTACATCTCCCTCCTAGTCATCTTACACTTTCCTCAACTGAAATGGTCTACGATGGTGTTTTGCTACTAACTCTCTAAGGATTTTTTACTTCCAGCTTTTTATACTAATTTTCTTTCTCTTCCTTGTCACACTACCCACCCCCCCCTAAAAAAAAGGGACTGTGGTAGTTATGGTTATGTGTCTACTTGGCTGGTTTTGAGTGGCTGGGCAGCTGCATGTAGTTATTCCCCATGATGAGACTAGTAATCAACTTCCTGGTGGAATCTACTCTAAGCAATTGAGAAGCTGCCTTAGGGATGTGGTCTGCTTCCAGTATATAAGAAGAAGCTTTGAGAAAGGTCTTGAGCTTTTTGGCACATCTGGATCCTGCATTTGACTGCATCTTCATCTCAGTGGCTTGCCCTGCTGTTTGATAATCTTGGGACTGTGCCATTTTATTTGTCGACTTTGGGTTTGTCAGCCTCAGCAGTCAGCTGCTGCCTGAGTTGAGAGATTCCTCCAGCTTCAGTGGGCCAGGAGCAAGAGACAGAACTGAAGCCCAAGGTTGAGGGGCTTTCACCCAGCCCCTAGAGCTGACAATTTGAACTCAGACTTCTAGCCTCCTAAACTGTAAGAGAATAGCTCCCTGTTGTTAAAGCCACCCACCTGTGGTATTTCCTGTTAGAGTGGCACTGGAGAGCCAAAACATGGATGAAATTAGTAAGCTAGTCTTCCTGTTACAAACTTTATAACACCTTCTACCTCTCCTTTAAAAACCTAGGCATAACCAGGTTCATAATACAAGGATTAGTAATAACCAGGCTTGTAATAAGGAGACTAACCTAGTCCTTTTTAGATACGGAACCCTGGTGGCACAGGGCTTCAGTGCTTGGATGGTAACTGAAAGGTCTGCAGTCTACCCCACCCCACAGCCACTCCATGAGATAAAGAAGTGGCAGCCTGCTCCTGTAAAGATTACAGCCTTGGAAACCCTATGGAGGCATTTCTACTCTGTCCTATTGGGTCACTATGAGTCAGAATTGACTTCATGGAAATGGGTTTGGTTTTGAATTTTTTATGTAGTAGGTTCCTATTAATTATTTTCTGAATGATGGAATGCATAATGCTATGCAGTTATTTTAAGAGATATTAGATTGTGACCTCATGTTCAAATATTTGGTGTATGCTTAGCAAAGGGCCCAG
>NW_006923370.1:4142-7441 GCF_000298275.1 Orycteropus afer afer | reverse complement strand
TAAAAAAAAAAGTAATGCTTTTCTTTTCATCTGTTTATACCCATTGCCATTGATTTGATTCCAACCCACGGCATCACTGCTTTAGAAGTATTTGAAAGCTGCAATGTTGTGAACTTTGGAGTAAGACCGGCCAGGATTGAATCCCAGTCTACACCTCTGTAGTCTGGCATTCCCGCAGCCCAGAAGCCTTCATGTAATTGTATTTACAGCTAAGATACGGTACCTAAGATATGATGCAAATGGTTAAACTCTAGACTACCAGCCGAAAAGCTGACCTTTCAAACCCACCCAAAAGTGCCTTGAAAGACAAGCCTGGTGATCTGCCTCGGAAAGATCACAGCCTTGAAATCCAGCCTTGAAACCCCAATGGAGCACAGGGGGGTCACCATGAGTCCAACTGGGCAACTAACAACAAAACCTGGAAAATAACCAGAGAAGCACAGGTCTATTAAGAAGAGATAGCAGGTAAAAGTGCATGGCCCTGAGGGAGACTCACTTAGACTTTGATGAATTTCAGTAAAGTGAGGTAGATCTTAAACCCACTGCATTTTAACTCTTAAGTTTGGTTTGTTTTCACTCTGATGAATTACCACCAAGCCCAATGAAATTGACAGAAAATGCTCTTTGGTTACTCATTCCTCCAAATGTCTCTTTTTTTCTCCCCCTTAAATATAATAACACATCTGGGATCTATTATATGGTGGTATATATTTCAGTATATGTTTCTACTAATGCTTTAGTAAACAGAAACCGCATGAATGTTAATTCCTCAAATACAGTAGTCACTAGTCTGCCTCCAGCAGGGCTCAATATAAAAGTAAACATTTTATATTAAAAAAAAAAAAAGGTGGAGCTCCAGTTCCAATTGTATCTGAATTTTTTATTATTACTATTAAAGGGATTCTTCATTTTTGAGAAAAAAAATCCCCTCAAACAACCTCTACTCTTGGCCATATTTTAATACATTGACAATTGATAGTTCTTCTTGCCATTTCTACCCATAAAAAGCTGAGAGTCAAAAAGCCAACAACATTTATAATCTCTTTCATGCCTTATGGAGCCATTCGTTGACCTTGAGACATCAGGACTGGCCTTCTAGGAAGTACTGGAGTAGATGAATGTCAGCAGGAGAAGAGAATAGGGCCAGTGGGGCATGGGGGTGGGTAGAAATTGGGAACTAGGGGCAGCATGAAAACACCTGGATTGAAAACAGAAGAAGAAGAAGAAGAAGGTAGAAGAGCAGGATTCAAAGTAAGTTTTACCTTCTCTGTGATTTTTCTTTGTTGTTGTTGTTGTTTTTTGCCGTCGAGTCAAACCCGACTCATAGCGACCCCTCCTTGGGTTTCCAAGGCAGTATCACTACGGAAGTAGGATTGCTCAACCTTCCTTCCGAGGAGTGGCTGGTGGGTTTGAACCGCCAGCCGTCTGGTTAGCAGGCAAGTGTCTTAGCCACTATGCTACCAGAGCTCCTCCTTAGTTTGGCTTAAATTTTTTCTAACCCACAGAGTCAGGTGCCCAAATTTGATATATGTTCCAAGTCAAATTTTGAAACTGCCTCAGGCTATATCTATGCCTCAGTTTTGTACATAACTGAATCTCTTTTTGTAGTTAAGATAATGATTAAAACCACTTCCTACTACTTAAAATGAGGAAAGTTTTAAAAGTCTTTAATGATCATATTTATATCAAAGGCAATGTTAGGAATACTTAATATCAGTACACTTAGCTAGTGGTGGATTCAATACGTGGAGGGTATTTTGTTGTTTTTTGTGTTTCTGAAACAGAAATGTTTGTTCAAGGCCAATATCTCTGGGATTCCCTTGGTCTTTTCCTGGTGGTTTTAAAACGACTGCTTTGGCACCATTTAGAGAAGTAGAAACCAGACACATGAACACTTCTTATGAGGAACAAAAGATTTTCTACAAGTCCTGAGCATATTACTTGTATCTCATGGCCAGAGCTGTGCCACAAGGCCACCCCATCTGTGAAAGAGATGGGGAGAGTGAGGTTTTACCTATTCCAGCCTCTGTAGTGGAGGAAGACAAAAGAGAAGGGGGTGACGATGGGTGTCCGGTTAGCTAATCGCTAGTGTCTGCCATCATAAGTCTTTATAAAAGTTCCTGGCAAGAAGCCTACTTTAAATTTGGCTAAACTAACTTCAAAACAACAGAAGTATCAGGCTCTGGAGGAAAGAACAAGAACATTAGAGTCAGATTCACAAAAGTTTGGGTCTTGTCTCTCACTGAACGAGATGGTCTAGGATGAGTCATTTCTCTTTGAACCTTTATTTCTTCATTTATAATCTATACATACATACATATACATACATACATACACACACACACACATATGTGTGTACATACATACATTGTCATTGAGTCGATTCCAACTCAGCCACCCTATGAATAGAATTGCCTCATATGATTCCCAAGGCTTGAATTTTTACAGAAGACTGCCACACCTTTCTTCTGCAGAGCAGCTGGTGGATTCAAACCTCCAACCTTTTGATTGGTAGTCAAAGTCTTTAACTACTGCACATCAAAAAAACAAAAACCATAGACACCAATAATTGCCTCCCAGGATTACTGTGATGATCCAGTAAATGAGTGGGAAAACACTTTTTAAATGCTAATTATCCCTCTGCACACGTAAAGATTATTATTATAAAGATGATGGATGATGGTGGTAATGGTGGTGATGGCATTTGGCCATTCTTTTCAGCATCTTTGTTTTCAGGCAATGTTCCAAGAAAATCTAAAATCACGAACCAGAAATAAATAATTAAAATAGGAGGGTAGGACTCTATTCTGTCCTACTCAGATGAGGCAGCTGTGCTTGGTTGTGACAACCCGGCCCTTCTTTGGTCCTTCCTTCACACAGGTTATTATTTCATGGCCCACACCCCTAGGCTGCGACCTTACTGTGTCTAATTCATCTTTATATCCCCAGGACCCAGTGTACAGTGAAGGTGCTCAGGTAATGTTTAATGAATGAACAAATTCCCCAGAAGGGTGGACTCGTAGGGAAAAAAAAAAAAAAAAAAGGAAGTTGGAATTCAATTAGATATGACCAGTAAAGAAAAGTCTCTCAGGGGATTAAGAATAAATAGTCAAGGAGTTCTGAGTAGTTGTTGTTGTTATGGGCTGTCAAGTTGTCTTCAACTCATAGCGACCCTTCCTTGGGTTTCCAATGCGGTATCACTATGGAAGTAGATCGCCCAACCTTCCTTCCGAGGCATGGCTGGTGGGTTTGAACCTCCAGCCTTCTGGTTAGCAGTCAAGTGCCTTAGGTACTACGCC
>NW_006923370.1:1473-2577 GCF_000298275.1 Orycteropus afer afer | reverse complement strand
TCTCCTCAATTTGAGTGGTGCCACATCAGCAAATGGAAGTCTCAAAAGCTTTACCTTATCCATAGGAGTAAGGCTGGGTTTACTCTGATAATGCAGTTCTTGCCCAGTCCTACTTTGAGAGCTTTCTAAGCTAAGTGACTCATCTTCCTCCTCTGTATTGGACAGTGTTTCCAGGCTATTCATAGTTGTGCAGTAATGTATCAAACAGTGTTTCTCTGCTATTCATAAGGTTTTCCCTGGGCAATTCTTTGAGAGGTGGATGGCCTCCTCCTTCTTCCTAGTCTGTCTCAGTCTGCAAGCTGGGTTGATAACTGTACACCAAGTGCACCCTATTGAGTTTGAAACATCTGTGGCACAGCCACAAGACTCACAGCAACATGTTACCAAAGCAGGACAAACTGACAGACAAGTTTGTCTCCATTAGCTGTTGGAAACCTCTCCAACCACCCTTACCTGGATCCCTGCAGCTGACTCCTTGATCTGTTCCAGTCCCCTTTGCCTTTTCTGTCCTCTCCCTGCTTTCCTGCCTTGCTGCTTGCAGGGTGTGGCCTGGGTTCCCTCTCCTTACCTGGCTCCCTGCAGCTGACTCCTCCAGTGATGTTATTAGTATCATTATTGTGACTATTGTGTGCACAATGTAGGATAAAGCAAATGAGTAAAAATGACATATTTTTAAGTTTCTTTTTTTAAAAATTTTTATTGTGATTTGGGTTTATAGAGAAAATTCCCAGAGCGAATTCATCTTCATACAATGGCTCACGTACACTTTATCTCATGACATTGACTACGATTTCCCACAATGCAACAGCTCCCCTTCCACTTCCTCCCCACAGTTACCTCTTCCCTGTGTCCTTCCCTCTATGCACTCCTGCTCCCCGAGCTGTCTCCCTGTGCATACATAGCCCTTCTATTCTCCCATAATTGATCTCTCTAAGGAGTGTACCTGTTGTAAATATTCAGCTCATTTGCCTGTCTTTTGTTTGGCTGGAAGCCACAGGTGTAGGTTCAATTCCAGACCTACAGGGCAACTAAAAGCAGTAGTCTCAGTGGTTCCATCAGGCTCCATCAGACCAGCAAACCTGGTCCTTTTTTTTTTTTTTTTTT
>NW_006923370.1:0-1183 GCF_000298275.1 Orycteropus afer afer | reverse complement strand
CTAGATGGCTGCTCGCAAGCTTTTAAGATCTCAGTCGCTACTTTCCAAAGTAGGAGGTGGAACAATGTTTTTGTGTACTATGTTATGCCAATTGAGCTCGATGTCCCTTGTGACTATGGTCCCAAGCCCACAGATCCAACTACTCACTCCTTCCGGGTAGCTGGCTGTGGCCAAGAAGTGACTACAACCCTGTCACTTGTCAGCTCTATTATATACCTGGGAACTCTTACAGAACATACAAATACCCTTGTAGACACATTGTCTGCCAACCCTATACATGGTCTTAGGCACACTCTCCCCTATATGGACGTACCTAATGCTTCAGCCTATCTACCCATCTATCCACCCATATATCAATGTTTGCCTTCATTGACAACGCAGTGCTGTATGTGCAAAAGGGTTCATCTTTGCTCTCTGAACCTCCCATGCACCTATGTCTTCCTATTCCTCAATGACACCATGTTGATTACTCACATTTGGTATATCGCCCTTCTTTTTACCCAAACCAGTACTTGTCTCTACCTGTCTAACAGTGTTCCCTCCCCCACTTCCCACCCCTGGCAAACAAGAAAGAAAATTTCTTTCCATATATAAACGTTTCCTTGACTTTCTACAATAATGGATCAATACAATATTTGTCCTTCTGTGATTGACTTATATCGATGAGCACTATGTCCTCCAAGTTCATCCACGTTATGTAGTGTTTTGCAGATTCTACATTATTCTTTATGATTGCATAGTATTCCATTGTGTGTATGTACTATAGTTTGGTTATCCATTCTTCTGTGGATGGGCACCTAGGTTGTTTCCATCTTTTGGCTATTGTAAATAGTACTGCGATGAACATGGGTGTGCATATACCTATTCTTGTCCTAGCTTTCACTTCTTTAGGATATATACCTAGTAATGGAATTGCTGGGTCAAATGGTATTTCTAATTCCAACTTTTTAAGGAATCACCATACTTCTTTCCACAGTGGTTGTATCATTTGACAGTCCCAACAGTAGTGTATGAGAGTCCCAATCTCTCCCCATCCTTGCCAGCATTTGTTATTTTGTGTCTTGTTGAACTTTGCTACTAGTGCTGGGGCAAGATGGTATCCCATTATTATTTTGATCTGCATCTCTCTAATGGCTAATGATCGTGAGCATTTCTTCATATGTTTGTTGGCTGCCTGAAAAGC
>NW_006923369.1:50808-51347 GCF_000298275.1 Orycteropus afer afer | reverse complement strand
TATGCAATGCTAAAGAATAATGTAGAATCTGCAAAACACCACATAATGTGGATGAACTTGGAGGACCTTATGCTGCATGAAATAAGTCAATCACAAAAGGACAAATATTGTATTAGTCCATTGTTGTAAAAGTTAAGGAGAGGTTTATCTGTAGAAGGAAATTTTTCTTTGTTGGTTACCAGGGGTTGGGGGAGGGAGGGAAGGCTGTAAGATAGATAGAGATAAGTATTAATTTGGGTGAAGAGAAGGGCAATGTAGCAAACGTGAGTGACCAATATGGCAGCATTGAGGATGAGAAAGATATAGAGAGGTACATGGGAGGTATAGACAACAAATATGAACCCTTTTGTACATACAGTACTGCATTGTCAGTGAAGGCAAACATGGGTATATGGGTGGATAGATGGGTGGAAAGGCTAAACGATTAGGTATGGCTATGAAACTGGGAGTGTATCCAAGAACATATACAGGGTTGGCAGACAATGGTCCTATAAGTTTATGTGAATGATCAGAATTCCCAGGTGTATAGTAGAGCTGAC
>NW_006923369.1:43151-50138 GCF_000298275.1 Orycteropus afer afer | reverse complement strand
TGGGAAGAGGTAAGTATGGGGAGGAAGTGGGAGGGGAGCTGTTGCATTGTGGTAAACTGTGGTCAATGACATAAGACAAAGTATATGTGAACTGCTGTATGGAAAGTGAATTTACTCTGTAAATCTTCACCGAAATCACAATTAAAAAAAAAAAAAAGAAAAACCTCTAAAACCAAAATAAAACAAAACAAAAAACAACCTAACTCACTGTCGTTCAGTCAGCTCCAACTCATAGCGATCCCTCCTTGGGTTTCCGAGGCAGTATCACTACAGAAGTAGAATGCCCAATCTTCTTTCTGAGATGTGGCTGGTGGGTTTGAACTGCCAGCCTTCTGGTTAGCAGTCTAATACCTTAGGCACTATGCCACCAGAGCTCCTAAGAGCAACCTACATGGGATCAAATTGACCACAGCAACTTGAAAGATTAGAGAGGAAACTTAGGGGCAGTGACTTTATGTTAAAGATGGAGGAACAACTCAAAAGGCGGATGATAATGTTTGCACAACTCAAAGAATGTAATCAATGCCACTAAAAAGGCACTCCGGTGGTGTAATACCTGAGACATTTGACTGCTAACTAGAAGGTTGGCAGTTCAAACCCACTAGCCACTCCATGAAATGAAGACTGAGCAGTCTACTTCTGTGAAGATTTACTGCCTTGGATACACAAAGGGGGTTGCTATGAGTCAGAATTGACTTGATGGCAGTGAGTTTTTTTTTTTTTTTTTAATGGTATATGTAGGAACTGTTGAATTGGTGTGTGTTTTGTTGTATATATTCTCAGTGACAATAACAAAATTATTACAATTTAGAAAAAATAGATTGGATGAATGTCATTAAAATTAAATCTTTTATGTATCAAAGGGCACTATCAAAAAAGTGAAAAGACAGCATGAAGAATGGGAGAAAATATTAGCATATCATATATCTGATTGTTGTTGTTGTTATTTGCCATCGAGTCGGCCCCGACTCATAGCGACCCCTCCTTGGGTTTCTGAGGCAGTATCACTGCAGAAGTAGGAATGCCCAACCTTCCTTCCGAATATATATATCTGATACAATACAAGTGTAAAAAAAATACCAAACTCACTGCCACCAAGTTGATTTGATTCATAGCGATCCCTAGCAACCCCTCCTTGGGTTTCCAAGGCCATATCTCTACAGAAGTAGATTGCCCAGTCTTCCTTCCAAGGAGTGGCTGGTGGGTTTGCACTACCAGCTTTCTGGTTAGCAGTCAAATGCCTTAGGGACTATGCCACCCAAGCTCCTCCTCAAGTCTGTTGTTGTTGTTATGTGCCGTCGAGTCAAACCCGACTCATCGCGACCCCTCCTTGGGTTTCCGAGGCAGTATCACTATGGAAGTAGGATTGCCCAACCTTCCTTCTGAGGAGTGGCTGGTGGGTTTGAACTGCCAGCCATCTGGTTAGCAGGCAAGTGTCTTAGCCACTATGCTACCAGAGCTCCTCAAGTCTAGTGTCCAGAAAATAAAAAGAACTTCTACAATTCAATAACAAAAAGATAAGTAAACCACTTAAATATGGGCAAGGAATTATAATAGATATTTCTCCAAGAAGAAATATAAATGGCCAGCAACCACATGAAAAGATGCTCAACAGCATTAGCTATTAGGCAAATGTAAATCAAAACCCTAATAAGATACTTCTTCACACCCACTAAGATGGCTATAAGCACAAGGTCAGATAATAGCAAGCATTAAGAGGATGTGAAGTAATTGGAATACTCTGGCATTTCTGATAAAAATATAAAAATGGTACTGCCATTGTGAAAAATAGTTTGATGGCTCCTCAAAGAATTAAACACAGAAATACCATATGACCCAACAATTCCACTTAGCCCCCTGAAAAAAAGCCAAATCCACTGTCATCAAGTTGATTCCAACTCATAGTGACCCCCACTGGGTTTCTAAGGTGGTAAATCTTTATGAAAGTAGATTGCCCAGTCTTCCTTCCCCGGAGTGGCTGGTGGGTTTGAACCACCAACCTTCTGGCTAGCAATGAGATGCCTTAGGCACTCTACTACAAAAACTTGTATATACATATTCATAGCATTATTCATCATAATAATGAAAAAATAGAAACAATATAAATGTTCATCAACAGATGGATTAGAACAAATGTTGTACATTAATCATAAAAATAAATGAAGTTCTGATATATTGTATGACATGGACGAACCTTGAAAACATACTAAGTGAAAGAAACCAGACATAAATGGTCATATATAATATGATTCCATCTATAGGAATTATCCAGAATAGATGAATACGTAAAGACAAAGAGCAGATTGACGGTTGCCAGGGACTAAGAGGAAAGGAGAATGGGGAGTGACTGCTTAACAGGTAGGGATCTCCTTTAGGGATGATGAAAATATCCACAGACTAAAAAATGATGATGGTGGCACAATCAAATTGTGTACTTTAAAAAGCTGAATTTTATGTTATATAAATTATATCATAATTTAATTTTTTTTAAAAGACTTTGTTGGACAGTGTGAAAGTTTTGTGACTAAGGGTCACTCAGGTCCCCTGTACATTGGGCCTTGGCCTCCAGGGTGTTATTAAACCTTTCTGGCCATTTTCCAGATATGTTCAGCTTTCCATCTCATTCATCTAATTTGTTTCACCCCATGATGCTTTTTCCTGGGCTGGAACAAGGTGGAAAATTACAACTTGGTAGACAGGAAGATGCTTCAAGGAGCACCTGTGTCCTGAGCACCCGTATGTGTGGCACCATCTGGGCCTGGACAGACAGACAGGCTCTGCCTGCAGGACAGGAGAAGACCTCTTTTGGCTGACTCACTGCTCAGGTAGGTGACATTTCCCTTGTTCATGAGAAGTCTTTTCATCAGCTACCATATCTGACTGACATCCGAGACAGGCCTCTCTGTTGAGGCCTCTGTGAGATCAGGGCTCTATTAAGAGCAGCCCACATGACTGTGGCACAGTAGGAGCACACCCTACTGCTTGATGAGCACCAATGACCAACTTGTCCATGCCCCAGTGTGTATTTCTTAAAACAGGCAGTCCACCAAAGGAAGCTCCAGGAGTTTGGAATCCAGGATGGTTATCTTCTCCTCCTTATCACTATTTTCATTTTACTTGTCAGCAAAGTGAACTCAGAGAAGTTAGGGAACTCACCCAGGGTCACACAGCTGACTTGGCTGGGGCTAACTTTCTAGTTTATATCCTTAATAATGTGTTTATCCTGTCATTCTTTTCTCTCTTCTCTCCACTCTTCCTCTTCCCTCCCATTCTCTCTGCTCACCTCCACTCAACTCTGCTCTGCCCCCCCTCCACTCTGCTTCCCTCCCCTCCCCTCCCTTTCTCTTTTCTTTTTCCTCCCTGTTTTCCTTCCTCTCTCCCTTCCTTCTTTCCAACCCTTATTTTTCTTTTTGCTCATTAAAAATACCATGGTAGAATATATATAACTAAACATTTACCACTCCTTGGAAGGAAGATTGGGCAATCTACTTCTACAGTGATACTACCTCAGAAACCCAAGGAGGGGTCACTATGAGCTGATCTGACTTGACAGCTGTGAGTTTGGTTTTTCTGGTTTTGCCATTTCAATCACTTTTTATATGTGCAATTCAGTGACATTAATTATTAGCACCATGTTGTACAACCATCACCACTAAAAACTTGTTGGTGTCTAGTCAACTGACTCAGAGCTACCTTATGGGTATCAGAGTAGAACTGTGTGTGCTCCACAGTGTTTTCATGGTTGATTTTTCCCAAGTAGATCACTAGGCTTTTCTTCTGAGGAGCTTCTTGGTAAACTCAAACTATCAACCTTTCAGCTAGCAGTTGAGTATGTTAACATCACCACCATGTTTCCAATTTTTAAAAATCACCCGTAACAGAGACTCAGTGTCCCTTAAGCAATTATTCCCTCTTTCTCTTTCTACCACATACATTAATTTACTGACTTGCCAACCGCACTCAGGTAGGAATCATCCTTCCCACCCTGCAGATGGGGAAAAAGAGGCCGGATCACTGAGCAGCCTGCCATCACTATATATGGATGGCAGGGTGTCATACTGCTTTTATTTAATTATTAGTAGGAGGAAGGTGAGGCCTCAAGCTAGAGGCTTGGGACCTACCAGTCAGCCAACATGTGAAGCGCGATCCTTCCAACACACCTATAAACAAGATGATTGATCTAGAGTCTGAGATGAGATGTGAAAAGATGTCTGCCTGATCCCGGAGAAGCCTGCCTCTGAAATGTGCATGTCTATGAATAGCCTGTGGGCACTATTAGGGGTCCATTTGTAAGAGTTTTCCCCACAACTGCATGTCCCTATAGGCATAGTGATTCTGTGTTTATAAAAGCAGGAGAATGAAGGCAACCTAAATGCCATCTCAGGGCTTGGGAAAATGCTGTGCAGCAATCAAATGAGAAAACAGATTGAGGATGCTCTTTATAGGAAATGTCTTCAATGTGAGTGAATAAAGCAAGGTATACATGCCCTGTAGGCTTCCTCCTCAAGTGTGGAGGAAAAGAGGATTGGGAGCAGAACTGTCCCTTGGGTAGACAATCTGACAGATGTGTGCCTACCCTGCAGCCTGGCACTGACCTGAAATAAACATGGACAAATGGACACCAACAGACTTAGACTAGAATATTCCAGGCAGCTTTCTCCACAGCAGCCCCATGTCCACCAATAGGAGATAGGCAAGCAAGTTGCAATGTGCCCATGTAAGGGAGCAGACAAGAGAATGTGTTGTGTGCACTGACAGTCAATACTCTGATGAATCTCAGAGATGCTGTGTTGAGTGAAAGCTGAAGATGGCTGAGTTCCTAGTGAGTGGTCCATTTACATGACCTTCTAAAAGGGGTGAAATGGGGTGAGGCCACAGAGGTCTGGGTTCAGATGAGCGCAGGTTGGCTTGAAGCAGAGCCCCTGCGAGAAACTTGCCTCTACCTCTTGCTTCACCTAGTCCTGGCACTTCCTCCAAAACAGACAAAACAATTTCTGGTGCTTAGGGGTAAAACTTGGGTGGCAAAATTGTAAAGAGCAGACCACAGCAAAACAAAACCAAGGTTGTGATCACCATGACAGGCATAATAGAGGTTCCCTTGGGGTTGTTGAGACCTGGCAGGGGTATAAGAGTGCTTCTGCAGAAGCTTGGTAATGTTTTGTGTCTTCATCTGGTAGTGGTTTTACTAGTACTCACTTTGTAAAAACTCTTCAAATATTTCACGCACTTTTCTGTATATGTGTTCTATTTCACATGAGAAAGGATTTAAAATAGAAATGAACAAGACGAATAACTAGCACCTTTTCGAAAGTTAGGAGGCCTGGTGGCACAGTAGTTGAAGTGTTCAGCTGATAACTGAAAAGTTGATGGTTCAAACACATGAGAAGCTCCATGGAAGAAAGATATGGCAGTCATTTAAACAATTTTAAATGTATAATTCAATGATTTTAATTACAATCATCATTTTGTACAACCATCATCACTCTCTATTTTCAAGTATTTCTCATATCCCTAAGGGCTTTCTAAGGCTGGTGGTGAAGTGGCTAAGGTATTTGACTGCTAACTAAAAGGTCAGTGATTCAAACCTACCAGCCACTTCATGGAAGAAACATGGGTGATTCAAACCTACCAGCCACTTCATGGAAGAAACATGGGTTGGTCTGCTTCCATAAAGATTTATAGCCTTGGAAACCCAATGGGGGATCATTATGAGTTGGAATTGACTCGATAATGAGTTTGGTGAATTTGAAAGGCTTCCTATGGGCTCTGATGGTGTAGTGGTTAAAGCATTCAGCTGCTAACCAGAAGGTCAGTGGTTCAAATCCACCAGCTGCTCTGCAGGAGAAAGGTGCAGTCTGCTTGCATAAAGATTTACAGCCTTGGAAACCCTATGGAGGTAGTTCCCTGTCCTATAATGTTGCTATGAGTTGGAATCGACTTGATAGCACTGGGTTTGGTTTGGTTAAGGGTTTCTTTGGGGACCAACTGATGGCTCTGGGTCCATGCCCAGCAGAAATAACTTGCTCTCTCTCCCATGGGCTCTGAGCCATCTACTCACATTTGTGATGTTGGAGGCTGGCAGTACTGTGACACCATTTTTTTTTTTTTTTTAATTTTATTGTGATTTGGGTGAAAGTTTACAGAGCAAATTCATTTTCCATACAGCAGCTCACGTACACTTTGTCTCATGACATTGACTGCAATTTTCTACAATGTCACAGCTCTCTTTCTACTTCCTTCCCATAGTTATCTCTTCCTTATGTCCTTCCCTCCCATGCACTCCTGCCCCCCAAGCAGTCTCTCTGTGCATACATTGCCCTTCTGTTCTCCCTCTTCAAGGAGTGTATCTACCTGATGTAAATGTTCAGCCCATATTGTTGTTGTTAGGTACCATCGAGTCATCTCCGAGTCACAGTGATCCCATGCACAACAGAACAAAACACTGTCTGATCCTGTACCAGCCTCATGATCCTAGCTATATCTGAGCCCATCATTGCAGCAACTGTGTAAATCCATCACGTTGAGGGCCTTCCTCTTCTTCGTTAACCTGCCACTTTACCAAGCATGATATCCTTCTCTAGGGAATGGTTCCTTCTAACAAAGGAGGTGAGATGAAGTCTGGCCATTCTCACTTCCAAGGAGCATTCTGGCAGCACTTCTTTCAGGACAGATTTGTAACTCCTTTTAGAATATCATAGTACTCTTACCATTCTTCTTTAACACCACAACTCAAAAGCATCAATTCTTCTTCGGTCTTCCTCATACATTGTCCCATGTTCACAAGCCTATGGGGTGATTGAAAATACCATGGATTGGGTTAGGCACACCTTAGTCTTCAAGGAGACACCTTTGCTCTTCAGCACTTAAAAGAGGTCTTTTGCAGCAGATTTGCCCAATGCAGTATGTTGTCTGATGTCTTGACTACTGCTTCCATTGGTGTTGATTGTAGAACCAAGTAATATGAAGTCTTTGACAACTTCAATTTTT
>NW_006923369.1:40572-41171 GCF_000298275.1 Orycteropus afer afer | reverse complement strand
CCAGCTTGCATTTCTGGAAGCTCTCTGTCAATACACTGCTGCAACCATTTTTGAATTATCTTCAGTAAGATTTTATTTGCATGTGATATTAATGATATTGTTCTATAATTTCCATGTTCTGTGGAATCACCTTTCTTTGGAATGGGTACAAATATGGATCCCTTCCAGTTAGTTGTCCAGGCAGCTGTCTTCCAAATCTCTTGGCATAGCCGAGTGAGGTCACCCTGCGTGGCATCCATTTGTTGAAACATCTCAATGAGTATTCCATCATTTCCCGGAACCTTGTTCTTTGCCAATCCTTCAGTGCAGCTTCAACTGTCTCCTTCAGTATCATTGATTCTTGATCATATACCACCTCCTGAAATAGATGAAGATTGACCAATTCTTTTTGGTATAGTGACTCTGTGTATTCCTTCCATCTTCTTTTGATGTTTCCTGCATCATTCAATATTTTCCCCATAGAATCGTTCAGTGTTGGAACTTGAGGCTTAAATTTTTCCCTCGGTTCTTTCAGCTTGAGAAATGTTGACTGTGTTCTTCCGTTTCGGTTTTCTAACTCCAGGTCTTTCCACATTTCATTATAGTAATTGGCTTTGTCT
>NW_006923369.1:11414-14987 GCF_000298275.1 Orycteropus afer afer | reverse complement strand
ACAGATCTGTCCTGGAGGAAGTGCACCTAAAATGCTCCTTGGAAGTGAGAATGGCCAGACTTCATCTCACCTACTTTGGTCATGTTGTCAGAAGGGACCATTCCCTGGAGAAGGTAAGGTGGAGGGTCGATGAAAGAGGGGAAGGCCTTCTACAAGATGGATTGACATGGTGCCTGCAATGATAGGCTCAAGTATAGCAGGGATCATGGAGCTTGGCAGTGTTTTGTTCTGCGGTGCGTGGTGTCGCTGTGAGTTGGAAATGACTTGACGGCACCTAACAACAACAACAACCTTTCATATTTGTTGCAAATCTTTTTTGTCAAACAAATGCCTGCCTTTTCATTTTGTTTCTGAAGGTTATTAACTTACACACTATATATATATACAGCCATCACCACTATTTATTTCCAAAACTTTTTCATCATCCCAAACAGAAACTCTGTACCCATTAAGCAATTAACTCCTCACGCCCCTCCCCCACTCCCTAGTAACCATGAATCCACTTCCTGACTCTATGGTTTCACCTATTCTGGACATTATATATAAATGGCATTATACAATATATGTTCCTTTGTGACTGGCTTCTTTCACATAGCATAATGTTTTCAAGGTTCATCCATATTGTAGCATATATTAAAGCTCCATTCCTTTTTATGACAGAATAACATTCCTTTGTACATGTATACCACATTTCACTTATCCATTCATTTGTTGATGGACTCTTGGGTTGTTTCCCCTTTGGCTATGTGAATAAACAATAATAAACTGAGTGAATAAACTCTTGGGTTGTTTCCCCTTTGGCTATGTGAATAAGCAATAAACAGTTACATTTTTTTTTTAACTTTTCATTATGATTTCGGTAAAAGGTTAGGGAGCAAATTCATTTTGCATCGACAGTTCATATACATTTTGTTTCATGACATTGATTACAATCCCCACAATGTAACAGCACTCCTCACACCTCCTGCCTATGGTTACCATTTCCCTTTGTTCTTCTTTCCTAATCATTCCTACCTTCTGAGCTTTATCCTTAGGCAAATGCTGCCCTTTGGATTTTTCTAAGGAGTGCTTACCTGTCTGGTGTTATTTGGTTTATTTTTGTCATTATTGTTTTTGCAGTGTTCCTTCCCCTTCTGGTGTTATTGCTTATCTCCAAGCTTTGTCTAGTTTTTGGCTGAAAGTTGAGCCACTGTAATTAATTCAGTTCCAGGCCCAAACTGTGGCTAAGGGCTATAGTCTTGGGGGTCCCACCTGACTCTGTCAGACCAGTAAGCCTGGTCTTTTTTATGATTTTGAGTTTTGTTCAACATTTTTCTCCCATTCTATCCAGGATCTCCCATTTTGATTCCTTTCCAAATGACTGGCACTGGTAGCTGGACACTATCTAGTTCTGGTCTCAGGATCATGGAGGCTGAGGTGCCCATGGTCCACTAGTCCCTTTGACTGATTATTTCCATGTGTCCTTGATTTTCTTCACTTTTCTTTCCTCCAGATGAAGAGAGACCAATAGTTGCTTCTTAACTAGCTATTCACAAGCTTTTAAGACACCAGTTGCTACTCATCAAAGTAGGATGTACAACAGTGTTTCTGTGTACTATGTTATAACAACTGAGCTTGATTTCCCCCATGACTATGATCCCAAACCCAAAGGCCCAGTGACTCACTTCCTCAAGGTGTTTGGTTGTGGCTAAGAAGTTATTATAAGAAGAAAAGAAATACTAAAGATTCAAGTAGAAATAAATGAAACAAAAAATAGAAAGACAATAGAAAAAAATCAACAAGACTAGAAGTTGTTTTTTTTTGAAAAGATTAATAAAATTAACAAACCACCAGCAAATTTACAGAAGAAAAGAGGGAAAGAGTTCAAATAACATGAATAAGAAATGAATTGGGCCACACCACAACAGAACCAATAGAAATTAAAATGATAGTATCAGGATACTATGAAGAACTGTACTCCAACAAATTTGAAAATCTAGAAACAATGGACAGATTTCTAGAAACATAGTACTCACCTAAACTAACATAGACTGGGGTGGAAAATTTGAACAGACCCATAACAAAAGAAGAGATTGAACAGGTCATAAAAAATATTACCAACAACAACAAAAAGCCCTGGCACAGATGGTTTCATGGAGAATTCTACAAAACAGTCAGAGAAGAACTGTCACCAATGCTACTCAGACTATTCCAGAAAACAGAAAAGGATGGAATCCTCCCAAATTCATTTTATGAAGCAAATATGACCTCAATACCAAAACCATGCAAAGACATCCCTAAAAAGGAAAACTACAGACTAATATCCTTCATGAATATATTGTTGTTATTGTTGTTATGTATGGTTGAGTCGGACCCAACTCATAGAGACCCCTCCTTGGGTTTACGAGGCAGTATCACTATGGAAGTAGATTGCCCCATCTTCCTTTGGAGGAGTGGCTGGTGGGTTTGAACTGCCAGCCTTCTGGTTAGCAGTCAAGCGCCTTAGGCACTAAGCTACAAAATCCTAGCCCACAGACTCCAACAACATATCCAAAAAAATAATTTATTATGACCAAGCAGTGTTCATAGCTGGTATGCAAGGACGGTTCAACATCAGAAAAAAATCAACATCATCCATCACATAAATAAAAGAAAGGAAAAGAACCACATGATCATATCAATTGATGTGGAAAAGGCATTTTAAAAAATCCAACACCCATTCCTGATAAAAACTCAGCAAAATAGGAATAGAAGGGACATTGCTCCATAATAAAGGGTGTATATGCAAAACAAAAGGAGCTCTGGTAGTGTAGCGCCTGAGGCACTTGACTGCTAACCAGAAGGCTGGCAGTTCAAACCCACCAGTCACTCCTCAGAAGGAAGATGGGACAATCTACTTCTGTAGTGATACTGCCTCAGAAACCCAAGGAGGGGTCGTTATGAGTTGGGTCTGACTTGACGGGACACAGAAACAGTAACAACAACATATGCAAAACCAACAGTGAACATTATTCTCAATAGAGAGAGACTGAAACCATTCCCCTTGAGAACAGGAACCAGACAAGGATACCCCCTATCACCACTTCTATTCAGCATTGCTTTGGAAGTCTGAAACAGGGCAATAAGGCAAGAAAGGGAAATCAAAGGCATCCAAATTGGTAAGGAAGAAGTCAATCTATCCCTATTTGCTGATGATATGAACCTACACTACCTAGAAAACCCAAGAGACTCAGCAAATAAACTACTGGAACTAATTGAGAGATTAAGCACAGTGGCAGGATACAAGGTCAACATACCAAAATCAGTTGGATTCCTCTACACCAGTAAAGATATTGCTGAAAAAGAAATAAGGAAATCAAGACCATTTACAATAGCTACCAAAAAAAAAAAAAAAAAACCCAAAAACTTGGGAATAAACTCACTAGGGACACAAAACCAAAACCAAACCAGACACACTGCCATCATGTCAGATCCATCTCATAACAACCCCTCCTGGAGTTCCTGAGGCAGTATCACTATGGAAATAGATTGCCCAACCTTCCTTCTGAGGAGTGGCTGGTGGGTTTGAACTGCTAGCCTTCTGGTTGGCAGTCT
>NW_006923369.1:8190-10349 GCF_000298275.1 Orycteropus afer afer | reverse complement strand
TTTACAGAAAACTCCAACACCTCAACAACAAAAAAGACAAACAATCCAATTGAAAAATGGGCGAAAGACATGAATAGACACTTCACCAAAGAGGATATTCAGGTGACCAACAAGCACATGAAGAAATGTTCACAGTCATTAGCCATTGTTGTTGTTAAGTGCCATCGAGTACTCTCCGACTCATAACAACCCTATGCAGAGCAGAACAAAATACTGCCTGGTCCTGAGCCAGCTCCACAATTCTTGCTACACTTGAGCCCACCACTGCTGCCACCATGTCAATCCACCTCATTGAGGACCTTCCAGTCTTTCGTCAACCCTCCAATTTACCAAGCATGACATCCTTCTCCCAGAAGCATGGTCCCTTCTGACAACATGACCAAAGTATGTGAGACCAAGTCTGGCCATTGTCACCTCCAAGGAGCATTCTGGCTGCACTTGTTCCAGGACAGACCTGTTTGTTAGTTCTTTTAGCGATCCACAGTACTTTCAGCATTCTTCGCCAACACCACAGCTCAAAAGCATCAACTCTTCTTTGGTTTTCCTTATTCATTGTCCAGCTCTCACATACATGTGAGGCTATTGAAAATACCATGGCTTGTGTCAGGAGCACCTTAGTCCTCAAGGAGACATCTTTGCTCCTTAGTCCTCGAAAGAGGTCCTTTACAGCCAATTTGCCCAGTGCTATACATCCTGTGATGTCCTGACTGCTGCTTCTATTGGTGTCAATTGTAGAACCAAGCAATGTGAAGTCTGACAATTTCAGTTTTTTCTCCATTTATCGTAATGCTGCTTATAGGTCCAGTTGTGAGGATTTTTGTTTTCTTTATATTGAGATGTAATACATACTGCAGACTGCATTCTTCAATCTTCATCAGCAAGTACTTCAAGTCATCCTCAACTTGAGCAAGCACAGTTGTGTCATCAGTGTATCATAGGTTGTTAATTATTCTTTCTCCAATCCTGATGCCATGGTCTTCTTCATATAGTCCAGTTTCACGGATTATTTGCTCAGCATACAGATTGAATAAGTATGGTGAAAAGACACAACCCTGATGCATGTTTCTTGATTTTAAACCATGCAGTGTTCCCTTTTTCCGTTTGAATGACAGCCCCTTGGTCTATGTACAGGTTCCTCATGAGTATAATTAAGTCCTCTGGAATTCCCATTCTTCTCAATGTTATCCATAATTTGTTATGATTCACACAATCAAATGCCTTTGCATAGTCATAAAACACAAGTAAACATCTTTCTGGTATTCTTTACTTTGAGCCAAGATCCATCTGACAGCAGCAATGATATCCCTCATTCCACGTCCTCTTCTGCCTGCACCTCTGGAAGTGCTCTGTCAATATACTGCTTCAACCATTTTTTACTTATCTTCAGTAAGATTTTACTTGTGTGCGATATTAATGATGTTGTTCGATAATTTCCACATCCTGTGGGATCACCTTCCTTTGGAATGGGTACAAATATGGATCTCTTCCAGTCAGTTGGCCAGTTAGCTGTTTTCCAAATCTCTTGGCATAACCGAGTGAGTGCCCCAGTGGGGCATCCGTATGATGAAACATCTCAATGGGTATTCTATAATTCCTGGAGCCTTGTTCTTTGCCAGTTCCCTCAGTGCAGCTTCGACTTCTTCCCTCAATACCATTGGTCCTTGAACATATGCCACCTCCTGAAATGGATGAAGATTTACGAGTTCTTTTTGATACAGTGACTCTGTGTATTCCTTCCATCTTGTCTTGATGTTTCCTTTATCATTCAATATTTTGCCCATAGAATCTTTCAATATTGCAACTCGAGGCTTAAATTTTTTCCTCACTTCTTTCAGCTTGAGAAATGCTGAGCGTGTTCTTCCCTTTTGGTCTTCTAACTCCAGGTCTTTGCACATTTCATTATAGTAGTTGCCTTTGTCTGTTCAAGCTGCTTTTTGAAATCTTCTGTTCAGCTCTTCTATCTTGTCAGTTCTTCCATTTGCTTTAGCTACTCTGTATTCAAGGGAAAGTTTCAGAGTCTCTTCTGACATCCATTTTGGTCTTTTCTTTCTTTCTCATATTTTTAATGACCTCTTGCTTTCTTCATGGATGATGCTCTTAATGCCATCCCACAATTCTTCTGGTTTTCAGTCACTGGTGTTCAATGCATCAAATTTATT
>NW_006923369.1:6479-7352 GCF_000298275.1 Orycteropus afer afer | reverse complement strand
AAAAAAAAAAAAAAAAAGAGGTTATTATAACTTTGTCCCCTGTTAACTCTATTATATTTAAAGAGATTTTTATAGCACATACAATCTATCCTCACAGTGTAGTCCTATTTGCCCACACATACCTGATCATTTTGCCTGTCTACTTATGTATCTACTTGTAGATTAATACTTTTTATCACTGATAAAGCAGTATAGTGTATGTAATAGTGTTTACCTTTGTATGTAATAGTTGTTTACCTATAACTCTTCTGTACCTCTTCTGTCTTCCTTTTCCTTAGAGATTTTTTACTGGTCACCCACTTTTGGTATATTGCCTTTCCCTTCGTGCAAATCAATATGTGTCTCTTCCCTAGCCAGCAATGTTTCTTCCCCTTCTCTCCCTTTCCCTCTCTGGCAACCATTAAAGAAATTTTCTTTCATGTGTATACCTTTCCTTGACTTTTCTTATTGTTGTTGTTTGTTGTTAGGTGCCGTCGAGTCGTTTCTGATCCATAGCGACCCCCTGCACAGCAGAACGAAACACTGCCCCATCCTGTGCCAACTCCATGATCCCTGCTATACGTGAGCCCATCATCGCAGCCACCGGATCAATCCATCTCGTTGAAGGCCTCCCCCTCTTTCATCGACCCTCTCCACCCTACCAAGCATGACATCCTTCTCCAGAGAATGGTCCCTTCTGAAAACATGACCAAAATAGGTGCAACAGAGTCTGGCCATTTTTGCTTCCAAGGAGCATCTAGGCTGCACTTCCTCCAGGACAGATCTGTTAGTTCTTTTGGCAGTCCGTGGTACTTTCAGCATTCTTCACCAGCACCACAACTCAAAAGCATCAACTCTTCTTCGGTCTTCCTTATTCATTGTCCAGCTCTCACA
>NW_006923369.1:5636-6156 GCF_000298275.1 Orycteropus afer afer | reverse complement strand
TCATGAGTACAATCAAGTGTTCAGGAATTCCCATTCTTCTCAATGTTATCCATAATTTGTCATGATCCACACATCAAATGCCTTTGCATAGTCAATAAAACACAAGTAAGTATCTTTCTGGTATTCTTTGCTTTGAGTCAAGATCCATCTGACAACAGCTATGATATTCCTTGTTCCACATCCTCTTCTGAACCCAGCTTGCACCTCTGGAAGTTCTCTGTCAATATACTGCTGCAACCGTTTTTAAATTATCTTCAGTAAGATCTTACTTGCATGCGATATTAATGATATTGTTGTATGATTTCCATAATCTGTGGGATCACCATTCTTTGGAATGGGTATAAATATGGATCTCTTCCAGTCAATTAGCCAGGTAGCTGTCTTCTAAATCTCTTGGCATAACCGAGTGAGTGCCTCCAATGCGGCATCCATTTGTTGAAATATCTCAATCGGTATTCCGTCAATTCCCGGAGCCTTGTTCTTCTCAATTCTTTCATTGCAGCTTTGACTTCCTCCTTCA
>NW_006923369.1:0-4882 GCF_000298275.1 Orycteropus afer afer | reverse complement strand
TGGCGGTTCAAACCCATCAGCCACTCCTCAGAAGGAAGATGGGGCAATCTACTTCCGTAGTGATACTGCCTCGGAAACCCAAGGAGGGGTCGCTATGGGTCGGGTCTGACTCGACAGCACATAACAACAACAACAACAACAATGTGTAGGGCCACCATATGTGTTGTTGAAAAAAAGGTGTTTGCAATGAAGAAGTCGTTGGCCTTGCAAAATTCTACTATGCGAGTGCCAGCATTATTTCTGTCGCCAAGGCCATGACTTTTTTATAATAGTGGACTATTCTGGTTACCTAGTCCCCTCTGACAAGATTATAGCACAAATGGGATGGCCTTAACAAACAGGAGTTTATTCTCTTACAGTTTGGAGGCTTTTAGTCCAAGTTCAAAGTGCCAGGCTCTAGGGGCTGGGTAAAAGCCCTTCAGCCTTGGGCTTCAGCTCTGCCTCCAGCTCTCAGCCCACTGAAGCTAGAGGCTTTTCTTCACTCAGACAGCTGCTGGCTGCTGAGGCTGCCAAGCCCAAGGTTGACAAGTAACAAGGGCACAATCCCAATATTACCAAATCACATGACATTAATTCAAGTCCATTTTAAGTCCCCAGGTCAGCAGAGCATGACAGGTCTGCTGCACAACAACATGGCTACATGCAGGGTTCAAGTTGCCATAAGCTACAGACCATTCCCCAAGGCTTCTGCTTATATACAGGAAGCAGACCACATTCTCTAAGGCAACTACTCAGCTGCTCATAGTAGATTCCACCATGGAGTTGATTACCAGTCTCATCATGGGGAATACTACATCCAGCTGCCCACCCACTCAACCAGGCCCAGCCAAGTTGGCACATCAACTGAACTACCACATGGACTCATATAGAATGTTTCTTCTGTGATTGATTTATTTCACTCAGCATAATATCTTCTAAGTTCTTCCAGGCTATGAGGTGTTTTGCAGATTCTTTATCATTTTTTAATGTTGTATAGTATTCTGTTTTGTGTATGTATTATAGTTTGTTTATCCATTCATCTGTTGATGGGCACTTAGGTTGTTTCCATCTCTCTGCTATTCTGAATAGTGCTGCGACGAACATGGGTGTGCAAAATGGCTCTCACTTCATTAGGATAAGTACTTAGTAGTAGGATTGCTAGATCAAATGGTATTTCTGGTTCCAACTTGTAAAGGAAGCACCATGTGGTTTCCCACAGTGGTGGTAACATTTTACAGTCCCACCAACAGTGTATGAGAGTCCCAATCTCTCCACACCCTTGTCAACATTGAGATAATATCTTATTGTTTCAATTTACATCTTTCTAATAGCTAATGATGGTGAGCATTTCTTCATGTGTTTGTTGGCAGCCTGAATGTCTTCTTCAGTAAATTATCTGTTGGTGTCTTGTGCCCATTTTTTAATTGGATCATTTGTCTTTTTGATGGTGAGGTGTACATGTTTTCTATAAATTTTAGAGATAAATCCTTTGTCGAGTATATCATTGCCAAATATATTTTACCAATCTGTAGATTCTCTTTTTATTCTTTTGGAGAAGTTTTTTTGATGCAAATAAGAATTTAATTGTTAGGAGGTCCCAGTAATATAGTATATCTTCTGCTGTTTGTGCATTTTTGGTTATGTTTGATAGTCTATTTATGCTACAAATTAGGGCCCCTAAGTATGCCCCTATTTTTTTCTTTGATGATATTTATAGTTTTAGATTTTACATTTAGGTCTTTGATCCATCTTGACTTAGTTTTTGTGTATGGTGTGAGGTATGGATCTTGTTTCATTTTTCTGGAAATGGATATCCCGTTTTTCCACTACCATTTGTTAAAGAGACTGTCTTTTCCCCATTAATGCATTTTTGCCCTTTGTTAAAGATCAGCTGTCCATAGTGGATGGATCTAATCTTGGTTTTCAATTCTCTCATTGTATCAGTACCAGGCAGCTTTGAACCTGTGGCTGTATAGTAAGTTTTGAGATCAGAGATTGTGAGACCTACTACTTTGTTCTTCCTCTTCAGAAGTGCTTTGCTTATCTGAGGTCTCTTTCCTTTCCATATAAAATTAGTGTGGTAGTTCACTTTGTGTGTCAACTTGGCTGGGCCTGGTTGAATGGCTGGGCAGCTGGATGTAGTGTTCCCCATGATGAGACTGGTAATCAACTCCATGATGGAATCTACTGTGAGCAGCTGAGTAGCTGCCTTAGGGAATGTGATCTGCTTCCTGTATATAAGCAGAAGCCTTGGAGAATGGTCTCTAGCTTTTGGCACCTTGAACCCTGCATGTAGTCATGTTGTTTTTCAGCAGCCTGCCATGCTCTGGCAACCTTGGGACGTATAATGGATTTGAATTAATGGCCTGCCATGTGATTTGGTAATATTGGGATTGTGCCTTTGTTACTTGTCAACCTTGGGCTTGGCAGCCTCAGCAGCCAGCATCTGTCTGAGTGAAGAAAAGCTTCTAGCTTCAGTGGGCCAGAAGCTAGAGGCAGAGCTGAAGTCCAAGGTTGAGGGACTTTCACCCAGCCCCTAGATCCTGGCACTTTGAACTTGGACTTAACGCCTCCAAACTGTAAGAGAATAAACTTCTGTTTGTTTAAGCCATCCCATTTGTGGCATATTCTTGTCAGAGCGGCACCAGGTAACCAGAGCAATTAGTGATTATTTTTTCCATGTCCTTAAAGAATGTTGATGAAATCTGGGTTGGAATTGCATTGTATCCATAGATTGCTTTGCGTAGTACTGACATTTTCAAATCTCCACTCTTTCTATTCATGAGCATGATATCCTCTTCCATTCATGTAGGTCTCTTACAGTTTCTTACAGTAGTGTTTTGTAGTTTTCTTTCTGTAGGTCTTTTGTGTCCCTGGTAAGATTTAATCCCAAGTATTTTATTTTTTTCGTAGATACTGTAAATGATTGGTGCATAAATTTGAACAATAGTCATATTAACTGGTTGTGGTGGTTAAGTTTCTGTGTCAGTGTGACTGGGCCTGGTTGAGTGGCTGGGCTCCTGAATATAGTTATTTCCCTGGTGAGATTGGTAATTAACTCCATGGTGGAATCTACTGGAGCAGCTGAGTAGCTGCTTTGGGTATGTGGTCTGCTTCCCATATGTAAGAAACAGCTTTGGGAATGGTCTCTAGCATACGGCATGCTTGAACCCTGCTTGTAGCTGTGTCATTGTTCAGCAGCCTGCCATTCTCTGCCACCTTTGGGACTTTCAGTAGACTTGAATTAATGGCCTGCCATGCAGTTTGGTAACATCAGGACTGTGCCTTTTTATTTGTCAACCTGGGGCTTGTCAGTCTTAGCAGCCAGCAGCTGTCTGAGTGAAGAAAAGCCTCTAGCTTTAGTGGGGCAGGAGCTGGAGGCATAGCTGAAACCCAAGGTTGAGGGGTGTTCACCCAGCCCCTAGATCCTGGCACTTTGAAGTCAGACTTAAAGTCTCCAAACTGTAAGAGAATAAATTCCTGTTTGTTACAGCCATCCCATTGGTGGTATATTCTTGTTAGAGCAGCACTAGGTAAGCAAAACACTGGTCTTCCTTATAGACATATGGATATTATCCTATCACTGACAGCACTGTACTTCAGGACAGATTTAGAAATATTCTTTTCGATAATAAGGGTGATGCCATTCCTCTCAATTTGTCACTGTCAGAATAATAGACCACATGATTGTCTAATTCAAAATAACCAATACTAGTCCATTTCAGCTCCCTAATGTCTAGGATATTGATCTTCATGTGTCCCATTTCATTTTTAACAACTTCCAATTTTTCTAGATTTTTACTATGTACCTTCCACATTCCAATTATTAATGGATGTTTGAAGCTGTTTCTTCTTATTTTGAATAGTGCCACATCAGCACATGAGTAATTTCTATATGTCTCCAAGGAAAACAAGTTAATATGGTTATTCAAATTTATACACCAATCACTAAAGGCAAAGATGAGGAAACTGAAGATTTTTACTAACTTATGCAGTCTGAAATTGACCAAACATGGTACCAAGATATATTGATAATTACTGGTGATTGGGATGCAAAAGTTGGAAATTAGGAAGAAGCAGCAGTAGTTGGAAAATATGGCCTTGGTGATAGAAATGATGCCAGAGATCACATGATAAAATTTTGCATGATCAACAACTTATTAATTCCAAATACCTTTCTCAAACAACATAAACAGTGACTATACATGTGTAGATGGAACACACAGGAATCAAATCGACTACATCTATGAAAAGAGGCAATGAAGAAGCTCAATATTATCAGTCAGAACAAGTCTAGGGGATTGCTGTGGATCAGACCATCAACTGCTAATATGCAAATTTAAGTAAAATTTTGCTGAAGATAATTCAAAAATGGTTGCAGCAATACATTGACAGAGAACTGCCAGAAATTCAAGCTGGATTTAGAAGAGGGCATGGAACAAGGGATATCATTGCTGATGTAAGATGGATCTTAGCTTAAAGCAAAAAATACCAGAAAGATACACCATCTGATCTGCAGCCTATACAACTGTGAGACCAGAAGAACTAGATGGTGCCTGGCTACCACTGTCATCCACTAGGAAGAAGATCTATGTAGGAGATCCTTGATAGAGAGGGAGAACAATGTGGAACAAAACTCAAAATCATTTGGAGGGGAAAAAAAAAAAGGTGGGGACCAGGTTTGCTGGTCTGATAGAGCCTGGTGGAACCACTGAGACTATGGCCCCTAGCTGCCCTTCTTTGCTCTTGATGAGGAGAGACCCATCGTTGCATCTAGATGGCAGCTTGCTAGCTTTTAAGATCCCAGTCGGTACTTGCCAAAGTAGGAGGTGGAACAATGTTTTATATAGTATGTTATGCCAATTGAGCTTGATGTCCCCTGCGACTATGGTCCCAAGCCCTC
>NW_006923368.1:51204-51683 GCF_000298275.1 Orycteropus afer afer | reverse complement strand
GACTATGGTCCCAAGCCCGCAGGTTCAACTACTCGGTCTCCCTGGGTAGCTGGCTGTGACCAAGCAGTGACCAAAACTTTGCCCCTTGTCAGATCTACTATACATATATTCTGATCATTCACATAAACTTATAGGACATTGTCTGCCAAACCTATAGATGATCTTGGATACACTTCCCCTTTCATAGACATACCTAACTGTGCAGCCTTTCCACCCATCTATCTACCCATATACCTGTGTCTGCCTTCATTGACAACACAGTACTATATGTGCAAAAGGGTTCATATTTGTTGTCTGTACCTCCCATGTACCTCTATGTCTTTCTCATCCTCAATGCTGTCATATTGGTCACACAGATTTGGTACATTGCCCTTCTCTTCACCCAAGTCAATACTTATGTCTGTCTATCTAATAGCGTTCCCTTCCCACCCCTCACACCCCTGGTAACCAAAAAAGAAAATTTCCTTCAATAGATAAAA
>NW_006923368.1:48548-49164 GCF_000298275.1 Orycteropus afer afer | reverse complement strand
CTTGCTTCATAAAATGAGTTAGGGAGGATTCCATCCTTTTCTATGTTTTGGAACAGTTTGAGTAGGATTGGTATCTGTTCTCTGAATGTTTTGTAGAATTCTCTGGTAAAACCTTCTGGGCCTGGACTTTTTTTTAGTTGGTAATATTTTGATGACCTTTTCAATTTCTTCTTTTGTCATGGGCCTGCTCAACTTTTCCACATGAGTCTGTAAATGGTGTGTTTCTAGAAATCTGTTCATTTCTTTCAGATTTTCAAGTTTGTTGGAATAGAGTTCTTCATAGTATCCTGATACTATCCTTGGTATTTCACTTGGTTCTGTTGTGATGTCACCCATTTTTCTTATTCATGTTATTTGCATTCCCTCCTTTTTTTTCTTTGTTAAATTTGCCAGAGGTTTGTCAATTTTAAATTGATCTTTTCAAAAAACCAACTTCTGGTCCTATTGATTTTTTCTATTGTCCTTCTATTTTCTGTTCCATTGATTTTTGCTCGAATCTTGATTTTTTCCTTTCTTCTGGTGACTGTGGACTTCTCTTGATGTTCTTTTTCTAATTGTTGGAGATGTTGGTTTAAACTGTTGATTTTGACTCTTTCTTCTTTTTTGATGTGTGCAT
>NW_006923368.1:46608-47682 GCF_000298275.1 Orycteropus afer afer | reverse complement strand
TCAATTAATCCTTTAATCTTATATAATGTCCTTCTTTGTCTCGTATGGTGGTTTTTGTCTTAAAGTCAATTTGATCAGAAATTAATATTGCCACTCCTTCTCTTTTACAGTTGCTATTTGCTTGATATATCTTTTTCCAACCTTTGATTTTTAGTCTGTTTTTGTCTTTATCTCTAAGGTGTGTCTCTTGTAGGCAGCCTATTGATGTGTTTTGTTTTCTTACCCAATCTGCAACTCTCTATCTCTTGAGTGGTGCATTTAATCCATTAACATTCAATGTAATTATTGACAGGTATGATTTGGTTTCTGTCATTTTGGTATGTGTTTTTTCATGATGACGCTGGTTTCTTTGTTCCATAATATTTTCTGTGCCGAGCTTATTATGTTTATGAATCCTGTTCTCATTTCCTTTGTTGCTGTTGTTTTAGTATTTGCTGGGTATTTGTGCTTGTCTTCTTTTTTATTATAATATGAAAGTTATCATTTTTTGTTGAGGTTACCCTATGATTTATACTTTTCTCCCTGAGTTTAGAACAGTCTATTCTGTCTTGCAACTCTCTTAACTTCCTCACCATTTAGAAATTTTGTAACTGCACAGTCTTTTGCATCTTTTTGTTTGTAGTTGTCCTTGCTTGCCAATTGATGTCTCTGCTTCCCTGTTTACAGTCTTGGAATCTCATTTTATTTTGGCTATGTCTATAGCTGTGTTTTTTGGGATATGTCATCTTGTGTGTTAATGGTCTGTTGATATTTGCTATTTTTGGTTCTCTGTTCAAAGTTCTCCCTTTAGCGTCTCTTGTAGGGTTGGTCTGGTTTTAACAAATTAGTTTCTGCTTTTCTGGAAATCTCCTAATTCCACCATCATATTTGAGGGACAGTTTTGCCAGGTATATAATTCTTGGTTGAAAATTTTTCTCTTTCAGGGTTTTATATATACCATCCCATTGTCTTCTTGCTTGCATGGTCTTTGGTGAGAAATCAGAGCTTATACTTACTGGCTGACATTTGTATGTAACTTTTTGTTTTTCATGTGCTGCTCTCAGGATTCTGTCTTTGTCCTTGGTTTTGGTGAGT
>NW_006923368.1:41853-46299 GCF_000298275.1 Orycteropus afer afer | reverse complement strand
ATTCCATTGCATCAATTCTACCCCTTTGCCCTTCCAGTGTGTTATCTATTTCTAACAATTTAGCATTAATCTTCTGAATTTCTATCTGTAGATTTAGAATCATTTCTAATTTTTCATTGATTTTGTCATTTTGTTCTTGTATTTTCTTCCAAAATTCTTCTAAGGCTTTTTCTGTGTTTTCTTTTGTCTGTCTCTCAATCCTTTGAAGATCAATCTCTCAATCCTTTGAAGACCTAAATATCATTGTTTTGAATTCCTTATCAGAGAGTTCCAGTGTTGCTTCTTCCTCAGGGATGTGTTCTGGGTTTGTAACCTTTTCCCTTATTTCTACCACTTTATCTTGCTTCATTGTGTGGACTGTGATGGTCTGTTGTCTTCGAGGTATCGTAGTGGTATTCTATTAAGATCTCTGTTAATTGTTTGTGAAGAGCAGCCAAGGGTGTCAGGCTCTTATTGGTGGTTTTTTATCAATGACCCGCTGGTGGAGCAGGAGGTGCTGGCTCTTCCTCAGCAAGTGAAGTTGCAGGAGGTGTGGGTGTACTTGTATCTTACAGGGACTGTTGTCCCCCACTCAGGCAAAAATTACAATTGAATGACCATTGAAAAAACTAAAAATATATGGACAAAAAGTACACCCTGATATTACACAGGGACAGTAACCCCCTAAAAAAAGAAAAAGTGGAGAAAGTAGAAGAAAGCAGGTACATATGCAATCTGGGAATAGGTCACTAAAAGAAAAAAGGTAGAGAAGGAGAATAATGAAGAAAGAAAACAAACTAGCAAACAGAAAGAGGGGAAAAAAAAAAAACCCCAACAAATAATGGGGTTAATCACGAGAGAAGGAGAAAAAAGGTGTAAACTAAGACCTTTTCAGTTGTATAGTGCTGGTCCGGAGTGATCTTCGTTTACTGCAAAGCAGAACCTCTTCTCAAGCCCTTGGATTCTGGTAGAGTGTTGTCTCTTTAGATTGTCTTTAGGTGCTGGTTATATGTTGATTTGTTTTGTCTTGGTTTTATGGTTTAATATTTTGAAAAGTTGAAGCTGGTGTATTTTATCATAATATTGATTCAGGTGCGTTGAGTTGCTCTGCTGTTTTGTTTGTGTTGGTGGAATCACTGTGTGTAGTGTGGATATGTGTTTCTGTTTTTTGTAGAGTGTTTAGAGTTTGAAGCGGGAGGTTTCATGATAATTGGCTGAGTATGGTTTCTTCTTTTGAATGAGTGAAATTATTGGAGGAGCAGGTAGGAGCAGAAGGAATGCTTGGTGTTGCTAGTGTCGGTTTGTAGGGCTTTGAGCTGGGTATTATTGATGATGTATTTATTTGCAAGACCGCGGCTCAACCTCAGGAAAAATTCCTCTTTTTGAGGTTCACCAGTTTCTGCCAATTTCAGGCACACTCAGAGACTCCGCCTCCACGGCCCCACATCGCCAAAGCATTTCTCCAGGGCAAAATTCGCACGTTTGCGCTCAGCTGCGTTTTTTTTGCTCTCCGTGCCTCATCTGCCCACGGTGCTTATGCAATCCAGTCAGACCGCTGGTGGCCGGCTCTGCAGTTTTTCTGTGATACTGCCCACATGCAGCACCAACGATGTGCGCAATTTCTGGTGTGTTGGACATGGGGGAGTACGTGGGCAAGCTCTTACTTATGACGTATTTATTTGCAAGACCGCGGCTCAATCTCAGGAAAGATTTCTGTTATTAGAGGGTCACAAATTTCTGCCAATTTCATGCACATTCAAAGCCCCCGCCTCCGCGGCCCCATAGTGCCAAAGCGCGGCTTAAGGGCAGAATTCGCGGGATTGCGCTCAGCTGTGGTTTTTGTGCTCTCCATTCTTCGTCTACCTGCGGTGGTGATGCAATCCCACCCGACCGGTAATGGTCGGCTCTGGAGTTTGTCTGCAATACCGCCTACCTGCGGTGCCAAAGATGCATGCAATTTAGCTGTGGTGGAGTCTGGGGAGTACCTGCCAGTGACCTGTGGTCCAGATAACTGTGGCAGAGAAAGGCACGGTGTCTCCCAGTCTGACCCAAGCCTGCTCTGCAATTTGCTGGGAGGGGAGGGAGGCAGCCTTTCTGGTGTACCAGTGAGATCTCCACCTGAGTCTCAGCAATGATGCCCATGTCCGGCTGCATCCTCAACACCCAAATTACCAACAAAATTAGCCGCTGGAGACAAGTCTCTGCCGCTGCCTGCTGGAATATTGTATTGGTTGCTGGTAAGCTGCTATAAGTGATTTTGTTCTTCGCTTGGGGATCTCAGGCGGCCACCTTCACCCGGAAGACAGTGACTGCCCCAGAAAGGTTTCCAATGGTCTCTCTTGGGTGCCCGTTCATCTTCTGGCAGTAGTTCTTTCCTATAAAAACTCTCTGTGCCTTTCCTTCAATTCTGCTTTTCTGTGTTTGGTGCATTCTGATTCAGTCAGCTATTCAGAGCCCCAAAAATCTCAATTCAAACTGTTGTACCTAGTTCTTAAAGTTCTTAGATGACAGAGGGAAAAATAAATGTGCTCACTGGTGAAACTCCATTTTGAATCTCTGTTAGTTGATTTTTTAAATTTTAGAATTGTGTGACATAAAGTTCCTTTGGTAACGTAGGGACTAGTTTCCCTCATGATGCATCTGGAATTCATTTTGAAGTGAGGAATAAATTAGAGCTCTAATTTTTTTTTTTTCCTCTAAGGTTACTTAGGGAGCTCTGTAGCATGGTGCCTAAGGCATTTGACTGGTAACCAGAAGGCTGGTGGTACAAACCCACTAGCCATTCCTTGGAAGGAAGATTGGGCAATCTATTTCTACAGTAATACCATGTTGGAAACCCAAAAAGGGGTTGCTCTGAGTCGGATCCTACTCGACATCAGTGAGTTTGTTTTGTTTTTTTTTTTGAAGATTAGTTCTACTCATACGTTCTATTAAGTATTCCATTGTTTCCATATGTTTGGAATGTCACCCTAATACCAAATGATACGGAGTGTAAGTGCTTGAACAATTTCTCATAGAAAGATCAGCACGAGTATGGGCTCCATGAGGTGGAGGTTAAAGATGTCCCGAATGTCCAAACTACCGTGCTACTCCATCATTTCAGACATTAACTCCTACTCTTCCTCCCAGTAATCTTTCCCATCTTAGGGTTCTGTATTTCACTGTAACGCCTCACGGAAACTCACAGACACCCAAGGGATCGTCTCACATAATAGTGGTGGAGGCTGGCAGGCTGGCAAGTCCCAGGTCTGTGAGTGGGTCTGGAGTATCCTCCCAATTCTTAGAGTTTGATGAACCTCGATTAGCCCATCAGATGATGGCTGCTGTCCCAAATCCATAGGTGAGATGAGGATGAGCCAAAACACAGAACCAGAGCAAGAGGAAGGCAAACCTTCCCAGGGACTCATAGGTGTACCCTCAAGGAAGTTAAGGGTGATGATTTGAGTTATACCCTGCAGGAAGGCAGGACTCAAGATACATTCTACCTATGTTGCTCCAACAGCAATAACCCAAGTGGATGGCTTTAACAGTCAGCAGCTACTCAGTTGCTCAAGGCAAATTCCACCACAGACCCGATTTCCAGTCATTATAGGTAATGACTGTTATTACCAAGCTGACACCCAACGTAAACTACCACACCACCACAAACACCCAACCTAAACTACCACACCACCCCAAACAGGCATGGATAACAGGATTTACAATACATCACTGAATGGAGGACAATGGCTTGAAGGGTCACATCAAGGAATTCACCACAATGACCCTTATACTAAATTCACTACTGTTATTTACTGTAGTATTTTATGTCTGAGTAGCTGGTAGTCTTAGTTCCTCCCTAACTTTTTTTTTTACCCCAGACTTTCCTGGCTATTTCTTTTTTTTTCTTTCCTTTTTCTTCTGTAGGTAAGCTTAAGTATTCAGTTTTAAGAAGGGAGTATTTTTGGTTTAAGGTTTAAAGATGAATTCAGGGCAATAACTTTCAGGGGTTCATTAACCCCAGCATGGTTACAGAAAGGGTAGAGTCCATGACAACATGAAATTCTGTTTTGCATTTTCCCCCTTATGATCAGGATTCTTCTTTTCTTTGAGGTTACCCTATGATTTGTAATTTTATCCACAGGTTTAGAACAGTCCATTCTATCTTGCAACTTTCTTAACTTCCTCACAGTTTAGAAGTTCTGTGATTACACAGTCTTTTCCCTCTTTTTATTTGTAGTTGTCCTCACTTGCCAATTGATGTCTCTGGTTCCCTGTTTACAATCTTGTAATCTCATTTTACTTTGGATATGTCCATAGCTGTGCTTTCTGGGTCATGTTATGTTGTGTATTAATGGTCAGTTGTTATTTGCTATTTTTGGTTCTCTGTTCAAAGAACTCCCTTTAGCATGTCTTGTAAGGTTGGTCTGGTTTTAACAAATTCCCTTAGTTTCTGCTTATCTGGAAATCTCCTAATTTCACCATCAT
>NW_006923368.1:40760-41193 GCF_000298275.1 Orycteropus afer afer | reverse complement strand
ATTTCTAATTTTTCCTTTAATTTGTCATTTTGTTCTTGTACTTTCTTCCAAAGTTCTTGTAAGGTTTTTTCTGTGTTTTCTTTGGTCTGTCTCTCAATCCTTTGAATATAGCTAAAGATAATTCTTTGAATTCCTTATCACAGAGTTCCAATGCTGCTTCTTCCTCAGGGATGTGTTCTGGGTCTGTATTCTGTTCTCTTGTTTCTACCACTTTATCCTGCTTCTTTGTGTGGAATCTGATGGTCTGTTGTTTCCGAGGCATCGTGACATTGTTGTATTTAGATGTCTGTTAACTGTTTGTGAAGAGCAGCCAAGGGTGATTCAGGCTCTTCTAGGTGTTTTTTTTATCATTGGCCCGTTAGTGGAGAAGGAGGTAGTGGCTCTCACTCTGTAAGTGAAATCACAGGAGGTATGGTTGTAGTTGTGTCTTATG
>NW_006923368.1:2643-3508 GCF_000298275.1 Orycteropus afer afer | reverse complement strand
AGAATGGCCAGACTTCGTCTCACCTATTTTGGTCATGTTGTAAGAAGGGACCATTCCCTGGAGAAGGATGTCATGCTGAGTAGGGTGGAGGGTCGACGAAAGAGTGGGAGGCCTTCAACGATATGGATTGATACGGTGGCTGCCATGATGGGCTCAAGTATAGCAGGGATTGTGGGGCTTACGCGGGATCAGGCAGTGTTTCGTTCTGCTGTGCATGGGGTTGCTATGAGTCAGAAACGACTCGACGGCACTTAACATAACAACATGCTTATTTAAGTTAGAGCAGCTCTATTTTGATGTGTTTGAACTGCTGATCCTCAGTTTCATTTGAAAAAAATAAGAGGCCTTTGGGTTTACATATGAAGAAGCTAGCTACAGTTGTAAGAGGAGAAATACTTTGCACAAGGTTACTCAGCAAATGAACCTGCTAGGGTAGGTGTCTTCCATTCTTTTATGTTCTCTCTATCTTCAAGATTTTCCTTTTCCCTTTCCTTAAGTTTGGCCTTCAGATCAGATCTTTATTTGCAGTGGGAGTTTGCTGGCATTTCTATCCCACAGTATACAATTAGCAAAACTGAGGTTCCTTAATGACCCACATCAATAGTCAAGGTCCCCTGGGTTTAAGATCATCTGAAGTTGGAGACATGGCAAAAAAAAAAAACAAAAAAAAACCTCAGTGCTTGATGCCGGGAACGTCAGTGAGTGACTTTGAAGTAGTGTGGGGATGTCTTAGGAGGTTTGTCATTGGCTTAGTTTTAGATATATTCCTCTCTTTCCAAAACTTTTTTTTTTTAATTGTGATTTGGGTGAAGATTTACAGAGCAAATTCACTTTCCATACAGCAGTTCACATATACTTTGTCTCA
>NW_006923368.1:0-643 GCF_000298275.1 Orycteropus afer afer | reverse complement strand
AAGGGTTCATATTTGTTGTCTGTACTTCCCATGTACCTCTCTATGTCTTTCTCATCCTCAATGCTGCCATATTGGTCACTCATATTTGGTATATTACCCTTCTCTTCACCCAAATCAATATTTATCTCTATCTATCTAATAGCGTTCCCTCCCCTCTGCTCCCACCCCTGGTGACCAACAAAGAAAATTTCCTTCAATAAATACACATTTCCTTAACTTTTACATTAACGGACTAATACAATATTTGTCCTTTTGTGATTGACTTATTTCACTCATCCTAATGTCCTCCAAGGAGCTCTGGTAGCATAGTGCCTAAGGCACTTGACTGCTAACCAGAAGGCTGGCGGTTCAAACCTACAAGCCACTCCTCGGAAGGTATGTTGGGCAATCCTACTTCCATAGTGACACTGCCTCGAAAACCCAAGGAGGGATCGCTATGAGTCAGGGCTGACTCGTCGGCAAATAACAACAACAATGTCCTCCAAGTTCATCCACATTATGCAGTGTTTTGCAGATTCTACATTATTCTTTAGCGTTGCATAGTCTAGTCCTGCTCTCTTACAGTTGCCATTTGCTTGATATATCTTTTTCCAACCTTTGATTTTTAGTCTGTTTTTGTTATTATCTCTAAGGTGTGTCTCTT
>NW_006923367.1:40830-50581 GCF_000298275.1 Orycteropus afer afer | reverse complement strand
AAACTCCCCTTGGGCAGACTGGCCACTCAGAACTCAGTCATCTGATCCCATCATGGGAACAACCACCCAGAACTAGGGTCCAGCCAAGTTGACACACAGCTCCAACTATCACAGCTCCCCACCTGCGTTCCGGATGGATAAAGGGTCAATGACTTAGCAAAGCTCATTGGGCCCTTCGTGAACATCCTAGGCCCAGAGATTGGCTCTAGTAGACCCAGTGGCTGGTGCAATGCCTAGCTCAGCTCCCACACTCAGCCAAGAATGGTCTCATCTTGGCTGTCTCATTCCTGCCACTTTCTCACACACACTGTGCTTTTATGGAACTACTTTAACCTCTAGGAATGTACCTTCTTCTCCCACAGCTCTGCATCCTTGCACATGCTGTTACTTCTACCTAGAATTCTTTCCCATTCGTTTTGAAATTGACTTTCAAAATATACAAAAGTGCAATACAAGCAGCCCTCCTGTACACCTGGGTTCTTCATAGGCAGATTCAACAAACTGGGGATTGGAAATATTGGGGGTGAAGGGAAGCAATTAACTGGACAAAGCAATTCCTCAAAGGCTAAGAGGGAGCATAAAGTGCTATTTACATAGCATTTACATTGTATTATAAGTAATCTAGAGGATGATTTAAAGTATGTGGTAGGATGTGCATAGGTTATACTACACTATTTTATATAAGGACTTGAGCATCCTCAGATTTTTGGTATGGGGGGTGGAGGTGTCCTGGAACCACTCCCTTGGGGCTGTCTGCCCTTTTAAATATGCAGACAATTCACATTTGATTAGATTTTAAAATGACCATTTCCTTCCTCCTCATTCCTCTTCATTCTCACACTCACTGATAATGTGTTTGTATGTATTTCCCTTTAAACAGAACAGATAGGATCATACCATACGTACTTTCATAGGTATTTTTTTTTTCTTTTTGACGACTGCCAAAAAACCTAAAAATCCCAACAGTCTAGTTGCTGTCAATCTGACTGTAACTCATGGCGACCTCATGTGTGTGATACTAGTACTGTGCTTCATATGGTTCACAATGGCTGGTTTTAAAAAAGTAGATCACTAGGCCTTTCTTCCAAGGCATCTCTGGGTAGAATCAAACCACCAACCTCATGGTTTGCAGCCCAGTGCATTAACTCTGTACCCAGGGACTCCCTGCCAAAAAAACACCCTGGTTTTCTTAGGGGAAAGGAGCTCTGTGGTGTAGTGATTAAAGCATTTGGCTGCTAACCAAAAGGTTGGTGGTACAAACCCACCAGCTGCTCCATGGAAGAAAGATGAGGCAGTGTGCATCCATAAAGATCTATAGCCTTGGAAACCCAGTAGGGGTTGCTATGAGTCAATTGACTCAAGGGCAGTGAGTTGGGTTTTGATTTTCTTTGGGGAAGCTATCTTTTCCTTAGGGTATGGAGGTTAGCTCCAAGTGCTTGCCATCCTATGAGGGAAACCCAGGGAGCCTTGCAGTCTTTCTTGCAGATCCTATAGCCATGACTATATACATATATACACACACAAAAGCAAAAAACCAAACCCACTGCCACTGAGTCGGATCCGACTCATAGTGATCCCTCCTTGGGTTTCCAAGGCAGTATCATTACGGAAGTAGATTGCCCAACCTTCCTTCTGAGGAGTGGCTGGTGGATTTGAACCTCCAGCCTTCTACTTCTAGTTATCAGTCAAACTTAGGCACTATGCTACCAGAGCTTATATATATATATATACACACACACCAGAAGGCTGGCAGTTCAAACCCACCAGCCACTCCTCGGAAGGAAGATGGGGCAATCTACTTAATCTACTTCCTTAGTGATATCCCCTTGGAAACCCAAGGAGGGGTCGCTATGAGTCGGGTCCAACTAGAGGGCACATAACGAGAACATATATATATGTATGTATATAAACACATATGTATATTTATGTCTTCAATCTTCTTTTATTCACTCAGATGTGTATCATAAACACCTTCCTTGTCAGTTCAAAAATACTTACTTTATTTTTATAGCTTATAGTTACTTCAACATATGGATAGATCACAATTTATTTAACCATTTTTCTACTGATAGTCATACAAGTTGTCTCCATCCAGTGTTTTATTACTATATATAATAGAGCAAAGAACAGCCTTGTGCAGTTTGCTTGTTCACTTTCATGGGTATTTTGTACAGCATAGTCCCTTAGCTTTCCACCCATCTTCATCCAACCTTTTCCTGCTTAGACTTACAGAATTTATCTCAGAATTCTAGTTGAACATGACAGATTGATTGAAGTTTGTCTTCATTCACTCCTGAAAATCTAGTAAAAGGACAGTAAGGAATAAAAAATATATTAGTCCACAAGGACAAAGAGAACAGGAGAAGTGATCTGTAGGTGAGGGACAGATATTTGGAAGATGGAAAGTATTGGGAGTAGTGACTAAGTTGATTGATGAAGAAACTTATCAGCTAACATGCCTCTAAAGGAGGATTAATCAAAAGCTGGAGAATTGCCTCACAGAGGGCCAGAAAGACTGAATGCTTGGAGACCACCTCCAGAGGAAGTGGAGGGTAGGTTGTTGTTGTTGTTGTTGTTTTGTGCCATCGAGTCGGCCCTGACTCATAGCGACCCCTCCTTGGGTTTCCGAGGCAGTATCACTATGGAAGTAGGATTGCCCAACCTTCCTTCCGAGGAGTGGCTGGTGGGTTTGAACTGCCAGCCTTCTGGTTAGCAGTCAAGTGCTTTAGCCACTATGCTACCAGGGTAGGTTAGGAAGTAGAAAATGGAATTAGTTGAAAGTCTGAATATGGAGTAGTTGGATCCAGGCCTCCAGTCATAAACATTTAAATAATTTAGTCTTCAAAATGTATACTATCCTGGGTTGCAGGTCTGTGGGACGATGTATAGTCTCTCAAAGTGATATAGCTACTAGGAGAGGCAATATGGTAGCATCTATTGATAATAAAGTTTAAAATAGATATACCTTCTGACTAAGCAATTCCACTTCTTGGTATGTACCTTAAAGAATCATTCACACTCATGCATTTTTCAATCAGAGATAATACATTTTCATATTATTAAAAAATGTTTGTTGTTGTTAGGTGCCATTGAGACAGCTCTGCCTCATATTGACCCCATGTACAACAGAAAAACACTGCCCAGTCCTGTGCCAGCTTCACCATCCTTGCTATGCCTGAGTCCATCATTGTAGCCACTGTGTCAATCCATCTCATTGAGGGTCTTCCCCCTTTTCTCTGACCCTCCACTCTACCAAGCATGATATCCTTCTCCAGAGAATGGTCTCTTCTCATAACATGACCAAAGTAGGTGAGATGAAGTCTGGCCATTCTTGCTTAGAAGAAGTATTCTGCTTATTTATTTATTTATTTATTTATTTATGTTTGTGATTTGGGTGAAGATTTACAGAGCAAATTCACTTTCCATACAACAGTTCACATACACTTTGTCTCATGACGTTGACCACAATTTACCACAATGCAACAGCTCCTCTCCCACTTCCTCCTAATAAATACCTCTTCCCTGTGTCCATCCCTCCATGCCCTCCTGCCCCCTGAGCTGTCTCCCGGTGCATAAGCAGCCCTTCTTTCTCCCATGATTGTTGTCTCTGAGGAGTGTATCTACCTCAGGTAAATGTTCAACTCATATGCCTGTCTTTTCCTTGGCTGGAAGCCACAGGTGTAGGTTCAATTCCAGACCTGATGGGCAGCTAGGGGCCATAGTCTCAGTGGTTCCACCAGGCTCTATTGGACCAGCAAACCTGCCCCCCCTTTTTTTCTCCAAATCATTTTGAGTTTTGTTGCACATTGTTTTCCCTCTCTATCCAGGATCTCCTTCATAGATCCCCTTCCAAGTGGTTGACATTGGTAGCTGGGCACCATCTAGTTCTTCTGGTCTCATAGTTGTATAGGCTGCAGAGCAGATGGTGTACCAGTTACTAGGACTGCTGATTGTATCCATGAATTTTTGGTTTTCTTCATTCTTCTTTGCTCTGGATGGGGAGAGACCCATTGTTGCACCTAGATGGCAGCTTGCAAGCTTTTAAGATTCCAGTCACTACTTGCTAAAGTAGGAGGTGGAACAATGTTTTGTGTAGTATGTTATGCCGATTGAGCTTGATGTCCCCTGTGACTGTGGTCCCGATCCCACAGGTTCAACTACTCGGTCCCTCTGGGTAGCTGGCTGTGACCAAGCAGTGACTACCACCTTGCCTCTTGTCAGCTCTACTATACACCTGGGAATTCAGATCATACACATAAACTTACAGGACCATTGTCTGCCAACCGTATACATGTGCTTGGGTACACTGCCCACTTCATAGACATACCCACTAGTTCAGCCTGTCCACCCATCTGTCCACCCATCTATCCACCCATATACCCATGTTTGCCTTCATTGACAACGCAATACTGTATGCACAAAAGGGTAGAAGGAGCATTCTGGGTACACTTCCTCCAGGACAGATTTGTTCGTTCTTCTGGCAGTCCATGGTACTTTCAGTATTCTTCACTGACACAACTCAAAAGCACCAACACTTTTTCAGTCTTTGTTATTCATTGTCCAGATTTCACATGCATATGAGGCAACTGAAAATACCGTGGTGTGGTAATTAAGTTTGTGTGTCAACCTGGCTAGGCATGATTGATGGTTGGGCAGCTGGATGTAGTATTCCCCATGATTCCAACTCCATGGTGGAATCTACTGTGAGCAGCTGAGTAACTGCCTTAGGAATATGGTTTCCTATATATAAGGAGAAGCCTTGGGGAATGGTCTTTAGCTTATGGCATGCTTGAACCCTGCATATAGCCGTGTAGTTGTTCAGCAGCCTGCCATGCTCTGCCGACATTGGGACTTTCAATGGACTTGAGTTAATGGCCTGCTTTGTGGTTTGGTAACATTGGACTGTGCCTTTTTACTTGTCAACCTTGGGCTTGTCAGGCTCAGCAGCCAGCAGCTGAGTGAAGAAAAGCCTCTAGCTTCAGTGGGCTGGGAGCAGGAGGCAGAGCTGAAGCCCAAGGTCGAGGGGCTTTCACTTGGCCCCTAGAGCCTGGCACTTTGAACTCGGATTTAAAGCCTCCAAACTATAAGAGAATAAACTCCTGTTTGTTGAAGCATATTTGTAGCATGTTTTCTGTTAGAGCAGCAAAGGGGTAACCAAAACACATGGCTTGGATTAGGTCACCTTAATCTTCAAAGAGACATCTGCTCTTCAGAATTTTTAAAAGGTCTTTATGACATCTGATTTCTTGACTGCTGCTTCCATTGGTGTTGACTGTGGAATGAAGTAATATGGAATTTTTGACAACTGCAATCTTTTCTCCATTTATAATGCTGCTTATTGGTCCAGTTGTGAGGATTTTCATTTTTTTTATGTGGACTTATAATCCATACTGCAGACTGTAGTCTTTAATCTTTATCAGTAAGTGCTGCAAGCCATCCTCACTTTCAAAAAGCAAGTTTGTGTTGTCTGCATATCACAGGTTGTTAATGAGTCTTCCTCCAATCCTGATGCTATGTTCTTCTTCATATAGTCCAGCTTCTCAGATTATTTACTCAGCCTACAGATTGAATAAGTATGATGAAATGATAAAACCCTGACACACTCCCTTCCTGATTTTAAACCATACAGTATCCCCTTGTTTTGTTCAAACAACAGCATCTTGGTCTATGTACAGGTTCCTCATGAGCACAATTAAGTGTTCTGGAATTCCCATTGTTCTCAATGTTATCCATAATTTGTTATGATCCACAGAATTGAATGCTTTTGTATAGTCAATAAAACACAAGTAAATATCTTTCTCGTATTCTTTGCTTTCAGCCAAGATCCATCTGACATCAGCAATGATATCCCTCATCCTGTGTCCTCTTCTGAATCCAGCTTGCATTTCTGGAAGTTCCCTGTCAAAATACTACTGCAACTTTTAAAAATTATCTTCAGCAAGATTTTATTTGTTTGTGATGTTAATGATAGTGTTTGATAATTTCCACATTCTGTAGGATCACCTTTCTTTGGAATGGATACAAATACACATTTCTTCCAGTCAGTTAGCCAAGTAGCTGTCTTCTAAATTATTTGGCACAGACAAGTAAGTGCCTCCAGTGTGGCATCTGTTTGTTGAAACATCTCAGTGGGTATTTCATCAATTTCTGGAGCCTTGTTTGTTTACCAATTCTTTCAGTGCAGCTTCGACTTCTTCCTTCAGTACCATTGATTCTTGATCAGATGGCACCTCCTGAAATAGGTGAACATTGACCAATTCTTTTTGGTACAGTGACTCTGTGTATTCCTTCCATCTTCTTTTCTGCATCATTAAGTATTTTTGCCCATAGAATCTTTTAATATTGTATATAACTCAAGGCTTGAATTTTTCCTTCACTTCTTTCAGCTTGAGAAATGCCTAGTGTATTCTTCCCTTTTGTTTTTCCAATTCCAGGTTTTTGCACATTTCATTATAACAAGTGACTTTTTCTTCTCAAGCTTCTCTTTGAAATCTGTTCAGCTCTTTTATCTTGTCATTTCTTCCACTCACTTTAGCTATTCTCCATTCAAGAACAAGTTTCAGAGTCTCTTCTGTCATCCATTTTGGTCTTTTTTTCTTTTCTTGTCTTTTTAGTGACCTCTTGCTTTCTTCATGGATGATGTTCTTGATGACAGTTCCTCTGGTTTTTGGTCATTGGTGTCCAATGCATCAAATCTATTTTTTAGATGGTCTCTAAATTCAGGAGGGATATATTCAAGATCATATTTTGGCTCTCGTAGATTGTTTTAACTGTCTTTAACTTCAATTGAACTTGCATATGAACAGTTGTTGGTCTGTTCCACAATCAGCTCCTGGCCTGGTTTTGGCTGAAGATATTGAGCTTTTCCATCACCTAAGCAATGAGTCCTCCCCTTTTCCCTTTGCTCCCACATGCTCCTGGTAGCCACTAATAAACTTTGTTCTCTATACAATTGCCTATGCTAGATATTTAACAAAGTGGGATCATACAGTATTTGTCTTTTTATGACTGAGTTTTCACTCAGCATAATATTTTCAAGGTTCATCCACATTGTAGCATATATCAGGACTTCATTTATCTTTATACGCACTGCCATGGAGTCGGATCCGATTCATAGCAACTCCTCCTTGGGTTTCTGAGGCAGTATCACTACAGAAGTAGATTGCCCAATCTTCCTTCCAGGGAGTGGCTGGTGAGTTTGAACCGCCATCCTTCTGGTTAGCAGTCAAATGCTTTAGGCACTATGCTACCAGAGCTCCTATTTCTCTTTATGGCTAAATAATATTCCATGGTATACATATATACTACAGGGAGTCCTGGTAATGCAATGGTTAAAGTACTCAGCTGCTAATTGAAAGATTGGCAGTTTGACCCCACCAGTGGCTCTGTGGGAGAAAGATGTGGCAGTCTGCTTCTATAAAAATTTACAACCTCAGAAACCCTATTGTGGCAGTTCTACTCTGTCCTATAGGGTCACTATGAGTCAGAAATGACTCGATAACAGTGGGCTTGATTGTTTAGGTTAATATGTTTTATTTACCCATTCATCTATTGATAGACATTTAGGTGGTTTCTACCTTTTAACAAGTGTGAATAGTGCTGCTTTCAATTCTTTTCGGTATATACCTATGAGTGGAATTGTTGGATCATATGGCAATTTTATGATTTGGTGGTGCAGTGCCTAAAGCATTTGACACTGTTAACCAGAAGGTTGGCAGTTCAAACCCACCGGCCACTCAGCAGAAGGAAGACGGGCAATATGCTTCTGTAAAGATTTACCACCTCATAAACCCAGTGGTGGTCGCTATGAGTTGCAATAGACTAGATGGCAGTGACTCTGGTTTTTTATGGTAATTTTATATTTAAAATTTTGAGGACCCACCAAACTTTTCCATAGGGGCTGCACAATTTTGCATTCCCACCAGCAATGCACAGGAGTTCAAATTTCTCCACATCCTCATCAACACTTGTTTGTTTGTTTTTAAATCATAGCCATTTTAGTGGGTGTGAACTGCTATCATTGTGGGTTTTATTTGCATTTCCCTAATGCCTAATGCCACTCCTCGGAAGGAAGGTTGGGCAATCCTACTTCCGTAGTGATACTGCCTCGGAAACCCAAGGAGGGGTCGCTATGAGTCGGGGCGACTCGACGGCAAACAACAACAACAACAATGCCTAATGACTTTGAACATCTTTTCGTGTGCTTGTTATCCATTTATATTTCTTCTTTCGTGAAGTGTATATTCAAAGTCCTTTGTCCTTTTTTTTTTTTGACTGGGTTCTTTGTCATTTTATTGTAACCTTGACACTTTTGAAGAGTACTGGTCAGGTATTTTATAGAATGTCCCTCAATTTGGATTTGTCTGATGTTTTCTCATGATAAGATTGAGGTTATGAATTTTGGGGTAGTGATGTGCCCTTCTTAGTGCAAATCAGACAGTACATGATGTTACATGCTGTATAACACACCGATCACGTGGATAAGATGATTCTGCCAGTTTTCTTCAGTGTAAAGTTACTATTTTTCCCTTGCTTTGAGGGAGATATTCTGAGACTGTGTAAATATTTTATTTATAGGTTTTTTAGCTGCTACAGAGAAATGATAGATGATGATGTCATTATTCAAAACAGAGGAAATAGGAGCTGTTGAAATGTTAAAACGGGATGAGGGAGAAGGTTTAATTATGGACATATTAAGTTTATGATGCCTGTGGGTCATCCTATTGAAGAGATCCACTGAAGGGTGGCTAGCTAGTTGTTTTGGTTACTTTCTGCTGCTCTAACAGAAAATACCACTAATGGGTGACTTTAATAAACAGGGGTTTATTCTCTCACAGTTTTGGAGGCTAGAAATCCAAGTTCAAAGTGCCAGGCTCTAGGGGCTAGATGAAAGACCCTTGATCTTGGGCTTCAGCTCTGCCTCTTACTCCCTGACAACTGGAGCTAGAGGTGTCTCTTCACAAAGGCAGTTGCTGGCTACCGAGGCTCACAAGACCAAAGTTGACAAATAAAATGGCAGAGTCCCAAGATTACCAAACAACACGGCAGGCCACTAATTCAAGTCCAGAGACAGTCCCAAGATCAGCAGGAAACATGGCAGGCTGCTAAATGAAGACTCGACTACATGTAGGGTCCAAGAGTGCCAAAAAACTACAGACCTTTTGCAGCACTTCTCTTTGTATTCTAGAAGCAGACCACATCCCTAAGGCAGCTACTCAGCTGCTCCAGTAGATTCCACCACGGAGTTGATTACCGTCTCATCATGGGGAATAACTACATCCAGCTGCCCAGCCACTCAAAACCAAGGCCAGCCAAGTTGACACACAACCTTAACTACCACACTAGTTCTGGAATTTAGGTAAGAGATTGGGGCTGGAGATAAATAATTAAAAGTAGTTTATGTGTAGATTGTTTCTAAACTTATGCATCATTTAGAGAGAGTGTGAGATGAGAATAAAGAGTAGATGGCTGGAGCTAGGATACTGGGAACATCAATATTTAGGGAAGCACAGGATTGGTGACAACAGACTGAATAGGAGCTTCTAGTGACATAGGGAAAACCCAGCAAAGTTTGGTGTCATGGAAAGCAGAAGATTTTCCAGGATGGAATTGACAAACATATGAAAATGCAAACTGCAAAAAAAAAAAAAAAGAAAAAGAAAAAACATGAAATGCAAAAGAAGTATCAATTAAGATCAGGATTAATAAATTATCATTGGATTTGACTAGTAGTATGCTAACTGATGAATTT
>NW_006923367.1:1743-5851 GCF_000298275.1 Orycteropus afer afer | reverse complement strand
GGGGCCGACTCGACGGCACATAACAACAACAATTTCAATATATGATATATCACTCTTTGTTTATCTATTCATCATTTGATAAACATCTAGGTTGTTTTCACCTTTTGGCTTTTATGAATAATGCTGGTATAAACATGTATTGATATGGTCTATTACATCAATTGATTTTCCAATTTTAAACTCAATCTTGTATTCCTGGAATAAATCCCACTTAGTCATGTTGTGTAATTCTTTTTAAATGTTGCTGGATTCCATTTGCTAGTATTTGTTGGGGAGCTCTGGTGGTGTAGTGCCTAAGGCACTTGACAGCTAACCAGAAGGCTGGCGGTTCAAACCCACCAGCCACTCCTTGGAAGGAAGATTGGGCAATCTACTTCCAGAGTGATCCTGCCTTGGAAACCCAAGGAGTGGCCACTATGAGTCGGAGACGACTTGGCGGCACAAAGCAACAAGTATTTGTTGAGGATTTTTACATCCATACTCAAAAGAGATACTAGTTTGTACTTTTCTTGTGATGTCTTTTTCTGGCTTGGTATCAAGATAATGCTAGACTCATAGAATGAGTTGTGAAGCGTTCCCACTTTTTCTCTTTTTGGGAAGAGTTTATGAAATATTGGTATTAATTCTTCCTTAAATGTTTGGGAGAATCAACAGTGAAGTTACTGGGGCCTAGGTTTCCGTTGTGGATAGTATTTTCTTTCTTTCATTCTTTTTGTTGTTGTTGTTGTTATGTGCCGTCGAGTCAGCCCTGACTCATAGCGACCCCTCCTTGGGTTTCCGAGGCAGTATCACTACGGAAGTAGGATTGCCCAACCTTCCTTCCGAGGAGTGGCTGGTGGGTTTGAACCGCCAGCCTTCTGGTTAGCAGTCAAGTGCCTTAGCCACTATGCTACCAGAGCTCCCTTTCATTCTTTAGTTACTGATTTAATCTCTTTTTTTTTTATAGGTCTCTTCAAATGGTCTTTCTTTTTATTATTGTGGTGAAAACACACAACAAAACATTTGTAGTTTCAACAATTTCTATATTCTAATTGATTATATTAATTAATTAATTCTATTGATTATATTCTTCATGGTGTATAGCCATTATTGCTACACTTTCCAAATTATTCCACCACCATTAACATAAAATTCAATGCCCCTGAAGCAAAAATTTTCCCTCTCTCCTACTCTTGGTAACCATGAATGATCTTTGATTACTATGTATTTAAGGAGCCCCGGTGGCACTGTGGTTAAGTGCGTGGTTGCTAAGTGAAAGACTGACCATTGGAAACTACCTGCTGTTCCACAGGAGAAAGATGTGGCAGTCTGCTTCTATAAAGATTTACTGCCTTGCAATCTCTGTCCTATAATATTGTAAGAAGTCAAAATTGACTTGACAGCAACAGGTTTTTTGCTTTTTTCTTATAGCCTATTAGGATCTATGTTGGAGAATGTTTCACATAAACCAGAGAAGAATGTATAATCTACCATTGTCAGGCAGAATGTTCTATATATGTCTGTTGGGTCTATGTGGTTTATAGTGTTGTTCAAATATACTTCCTTGTTGATATTATTCTTTGTTCTAAAAAATTGTTTTAGTTGTTATTTGGGTAAAATTTTACAGAGCAGATTTGTTTTCCATTCAACAGTACAGGTTATTTCTTTTACTACGTATTTTAAAGTTATATTTTTAGTCCTAGGGCTTACCATTTATTTTTGCATCCTTATATTTGCATCCTTATATTGAAACATTTTGTTTCATGAAACTGATTACAATCCCCACAATGGTAAGCTCTCTTCCCATTTCTCCCTTGGCCACCCCTTCCCTGTGTCCTTTTTGCCTATGCATTCCTGCCTCCTTGGATTTCTCCCTGCACAAATGTTGCCCTTCTGATCACTTATGGTTGATTTTTCTAAGGTGTGCATCACCCTTGTTCAGCTCCTAGGCCTGTCTATTGTTTGCTTGAGAGTTCAACCATAGGAATGAGTTTAACTCCAGGCTAAAAGGGTGACTAGAAGCCACAGTCTTGGGGGTTTTACCAGTTTCTATCTAACAGTAATGTTTGACTTTTTTTTATGTGTTTGAATTTTGTTCTACATTTTTCTCCCACTTTATCCAGGATCTCCAATTTTGATCCCTTTCTGAGTGGTTGGCAATGGTAGCCAGGCACCGTCTACTTCTGGTCTCAGGGTCATGTAGGCTGAGGTTCCCATGGTCCATTAGTCTCATGGACTAATTGTTTCCATATGTCTTTGATTTTCTTTACTCTTCTTTGCTCCAAATGAGGAGAGACCAATAGTTGCATCTTAGATGGCCACATCTAAGCTTTTAAGACCCCAGTTATTACTCACCAAAATAGGATATGGAACAATGTTTTCATGTACCATGTTGTGCCAATTGAGTATGACCCTGAGTCCATGGTCCTGAGCCCACAGACACAGTTCTTGTGGATCTTCTTGCTTGCTGTTTTATCCATTATTGAAAATGGGGTATTAAAATCTAGAAATATTTTTTGCTTGAAAGTCTATTTTGTCTGACACTAGTATAGCCACTCTAAAGAGCCCTGGTGGCACAATGATCAAAGTGCTAACCGAAAGATCAGTAGTTCGAACCCACCAGCCAATCCTTGGTAGAAAGATGGGCAGTCTGCTTCTGTAAAGATTTACAACCTTAGAGACCCTGTGGGGCAGTTCTACTCTGTTCTATAGAATCACAATGAGTCAAAATCAACTAGATGGCAGTGGGTTTGGTTGATTTGATTATATCCACTATAGGTTATTTGTTGCTGTTTATATGATATACATTTTTGCATCCTTATATTTTCAAACTATTTGTATCTTTGAATCTGAAGTATGTCTCCTTGAGATAGCTTATTTTTTTATTTTTTTTAAATCTCTGCATTTTGATTGGCTAGTTTAATCCACTCACTATAAATGTTGTTATTGATATAGTTAGATTTCTGTGTTTGCCATTTTACTTTTTGTTTTTTATGTATGTTTAATGTTTTTGTTCCTTTATTTCTCCTTTAAGGAGCTCTGGTGGTATAGTGGGTAGAGCATTTGGCTGCTAACTAGCAGGTCAGCAGTCAAACCCACCAGCCTGCTATGTGGGAGGAAGATGAGGCAATCTACTTCCACAAAGATTTACAGCCTTGGAAACCTGATGAGGGTCACTATGAGGTGGAATTGACTTGATGGCAGTGGGTTATTCCTCCTTTACTGCTTCATATTGCAAACAAGCGCAACACAACCACTGCTATGGAGTCGGATCTGACTCTTAGCAACCCCTCCTTGGGTTTCCGAGGCAGTATCACTACAGAAGTGGATTGCCCAACCTTCCTTCTGAGGAGTGGCTAGTGGCTTTGAATCGCCAGCCTTCTGGTTAGCAGTCAAGTGCCTTAGGAACTACCCCACCAGAGCTCCTCTTTATTTTGCAGTAAGTGAATATTTTCTAATGTAGTATTTTAGTTACTTTAACGATCTTTTACTATGTATTTTAAAGTTATATTTTTAGTCCTAGGGCTTACCATATATATTTTAACGTAGCAGAATCTGCTTTAGACTCATACTAACTTAATTTCACTGAGATACAGAAATATTAATCTTATATACCTCTATTCTTTTATCCTCCTTTTTTGCGGCAATATTATTATTCGTATTACATCTATAAATGTTACAAACAACAACACATTCTTATAATTATTTCTTTATATATTTTATGTATTTTAAAGCAGTTGAGAGAAGATAGGAGAGAATATTCACATATTGTTGTTAGCTGTCATCCAGTCATTACTGATGATGTGTCCAAGTAAGCAAGACAAAGTTTTGCTTTTAAAGAGCATCTTGGCTATACTTTGTCCAATATGAATTTGTTCATTTTTCTGGCAGCCCACAGTAGTCAATGTTCTTCACTAATTCATCAATTCTTTGGTCTTCCTTTTTCATTGCCTAGCTTTCACATGCATATGAGGTGATTGAAAAGACCATGGCTTGGGTCAGGCACACCTTACTTATTAAAGTGGCATCTTTGCTTTTGAAGATTTTGAAGATATCTTTTGCAGCAGATTTGCCCCATACAATATGTTACTTGATTACTTGACTATTACTTTTTTTTTTTTTTTTTTTT
>NW_006923367.1:0-1291 GCF_000298275.1 Orycteropus afer afer | reverse complement strand
CTGGTAACCAACAAAGAAAATGTCCTCCAATATATAAACCTTTCCTTAACTTTCACAACAACGGACTAATACAATATTTTTGACTATTACTTTTGTGGGCAGTGATTATTAATCCAAATATGATGGAATCCTTGACAACTTCAGTTTCTTCACCATTTATCGTGGTGTTGTTTGCTGGCCCAGTAGTGAGGATTTTTGCTTTATGTTCAGATGTAATCAACTGAAGGCTGTAGGTTTTTTTTACTTTCATCAGTAAGTGTTTTTAATCATCTTCATTTTTGGCAAGAAAGGTTGTTGTCATCTGTATATTTCATGTTGTTAATGAGTCGACCTCCAAACCTGATGCTGAGTTCTTCTTCATATAGTCCAGCTTTTCAGATTACTTAGTCAGCATACAGATTGAATGAGTAAAGTGAAGAGATGTAACCCAGTTTCACACCTTTTCCTATTTTAAACCACTCAGTAGTTCCTTGTTTTGTTTGAATGACTGCCTCTTGATCAATGTACAGGTTCTGCACGAGCACAATTAAGGGTCTGGAATTCCAATTGTTCATAATATTATCCATAATTTGTTATGATCCTTTACCTAGTCAATGAAACACAGGTAAATATCTTTCTGGCATTCTCTGCATTTAGCCAAGATCTGTCTAATACCAGCAATGAGATCCCTCATTCATCATCCTCTTTTGCATCCAGCTTGACAGTTTCCTGTCAGTGTGTGGTTGCAGCTGTTATGGAGTTATCTTCAATAAAATTTTGCTGTTGTTAGTTGCTGTCAGATTGGTTCTGACTCCTGGAAACTACAAATATGCAAAGTACAACTGCTCCATCAGATTTTTAAGGCTGTCACCTTTTAGAAGCAGATTGGCAGGGCTGTCTCCAAGGCACCTCTGGGTGGTTTTGAATCACCAATCTCTTCCAGCTAGTAGTCGAGTACCTAACCATTTGCACCACCCAGAGACTTCTTCTAGTATAGCTTTAGTCTTCAGGATTCAGTTCACTTTTGGTCCTTTTTTTACTGACAACAATTTTATCGGTAATGAGATATAAATGTGCTGTATAGCTTTTCATTTATGTAGATAGTTATCTGTTGCCTGAGTCCAGTGACTTGAAGTGAGTGAACATCTTTTTCTATGGAGTATGAATTTCTTGGGAGAACCTTTCTGCACCTGCCACTAAGTTATCTTCACAATAGAATTACACTTTTTTTTTTTTTTATTAGGATTTGGGTGAAGATTTACAGAGTAAATTCACTTTTCATACAGCAGTTCACATATACTTTGTCTCATGT
>NW_006923366.1:49707-50257 GCF_000298275.1 Orycteropus afer afer | reverse complement strand
TGTATGAGAGTCCCAATCTCTCCACATCTTCACCAGCATTTGTTATTTTCTGTCTTGTTGAACTTTGCTATTAGTGCTGGGGCAAGATGGTATCTTGTTGTTTTGATTTGTATCTCTCTAGTGGCTAACGATCATGAACATTTTTTCATGTGTTTTTGGCTGCCTGAATATCTTCTTTGGTGAAGTGTTGTAATGGTTATGTTTGTGTGTCAACTTGGCTGGGCCTGGTTGAGTGGCTGGGCAGCTGGTGGTAGTTATTCTGCATGATGAGACTGGCAATCAATTCCATGGTGGGATCTACCATAAGCAGCTGAGTAGCTGCCTTTGGGATGTAGTCTGCTTTCAGTATATAAGGAGAAGCCTTGGGGAATGGTCTCTAGCCTGTGGCACACTTGGACCCTGCATGTAGCCATGTCGTTGTTCAGCAGCCTGCTATACTCTGCTGACCTTGGGAGTTACAATGGACTTAAGTTAATGGCCTGCCGTGTGGTTTGGTAACATTGGGACTGTGCCTTTTTACTTGTCAACCTTGGGGCTTCTCAGCCTCAGC
>NW_006923366.1:45965-47907 GCF_000298275.1 Orycteropus afer afer | reverse complement strand
AAAGATTTCATATTACTTGGTTCCACAATCAACAGCAATGGAAGCTGCAGTCAAGACATCAGATGACGTATTGCTATGGAAAAATCTGCTGCAAAAGATCTCTTTCAAGTGCTGAAGAGCAAAGATGTCTCTTTGAAGACTAAGGTGCATCTAACCCAAGCCATGGTATTTTCAGTTGCCTCATATGCATGTAAGAGCTGGACAATGAATAAGGAAGACTGAAGAAGACTTGACGCTTTTGAGTGGTAGTGATGGCAAAGAATACTGAAAGTGCCATGGACTGCGAAAAGAATTAACAAATCTGTCTTGGATGAAGTGCAGCTGGAATGGTCTTTGGAAGTGAGAATAGCTGGACTTCATCTCACTTACTTTGGGTATGTTGTCAGAAGGGACCATTCCCTGGAGAAGGATATCATGCTTGGTAAAGTGGAGGGTAAATGAAAAAGGGGAAGGCCCTCAACGAGATGGCTTGACACAGTGGCTGCAACGATGGGCTCAGAATACAGCTTGCATTTCTGAATCAGATATAACTCAGATACTGTGAGGCTGGCACAGGACTAGGCAGTGTTTTGTTCAGTTGTGCTTGGGGTTGCTATGAGTCAGAGCTGGCTCAACGGCACCTAGCATATGTCTATTCATTTCCTGGATCTCACCTCTTTAGGATATATTCCTGATAGTGGAATTGTTGGATCAAATGGTATTTCTATTTCCAGCTTTTTAAGGAAACACCATACCATTTTCCACAGTGGCTGTACCATTTTACAGTCCCACCAGCAGTGTCTAGGATTTCCAATCTCTCCACACCCTTGCCAGCATTTGTAATTTTCTGCCTTGTTGAACCTTGCCATTATTGCTGAGGTAAGGTGATATCTCATTGTTGTTTTGATTTGCATCTCTCTGATGGCTAATGATTGTGAGCATTTCCTCACGTGTTTGTTGGCTGCCTGTATATCTTCTTTAGTGAAGTGTCTATTCATAGTCTTTGCCCATTTTTGAATTGGATTGTCTTTTTAATGTCAAAGTGTTGGAGTTTTCTATAAATTTTAGAGAGAATTCTTTGTCAGATGTGTCATAGCCAAATATTTTTTCCAATTCTGTAGGTTCTCTTTTTATTCTTTTGGAGAAGTCTTTTGATGCACATAAGAATTTAATTTTTAAAAGGTTCCAGTCATCTAGTTCCCTTTTGCTCCTTGTACATTTTGGGTTATGCTTGATAGTCTATTTATGCAACAAATTAGGGACCCTTGGTTTGCCCCTATTTTATCTTTGATGAACTTTGTGGTTTGGGGTTTTACATTTAGGTCTTTGATTCATCTTGAGTTAGTTTTTGTGCAGGATGTGAGGTATGGATCTTATTTCATTTATTTTGCAAAGAGATATCTAATTTTGCCAGCATCAATTGTCAAAGCATCTATCTCCCCATTTAATGGATTTTTGCCCTTTGTCAAAGATCAGCTGTCCATAGATGGATGGGTCTGTTTCTGGATTCTCAATTCTATTCCACTTGTCTATTTGTCTATCTTTGTACGAATACCATGCTGTTTTGCTACTGTGGCTATATAGTAGGCTTTGAGATCAGATAGTGTGAGCCTTCCTATTTCTTCTTCAACAGTGCTTTGCTTATCTGGAGTCTCTTTCTTTTCCATATGAAGTTAGTAATTGGTTTTCCCATGTCCTTAAAGAATGCTGATGGAATCTGGATAGGGATTGCATTGAATGTGTAGATTGCTTTGGGCAGTATTGACATTTTCACAATATTCAGTTCCTATCCATGAACAAGGGAGCTGTGGATAAAGAATATGGCTGCTAAGCAGAAGATCATCAGCTCAAAGCCACCAGCCACTCCACTTATCTGAGGCACTCTACTTTTATAAAGATATGTAGGCTCAGAAACCCAATGGGGGTCACTATGAGTCAGAGTCAACCCAATGACAGGGAGTTG
>NW_006923366.1:45111-45645 GCF_000298275.1 Orycteropus afer afer | reverse complement strand
AATAATGTTGGCTATTTGTTTTGCATATATGCCCTTTACTGTGTTGAGGAATTTCCCTTCTATTTCTATTTTGCTGAAAGTTTTAATCAGGAATTTGTGTTGAATTTTCTCAAATGCCTTTTCTGTATCAATTGATATGATCATGTGGTTCTTTTTCCTTTGTTTTATTTATGTGATGGATTACATTGATTGTTTTCCTGATGTTGAACCAACCTTGCATACCTAGTATGAATCCCACTTGGTCATGGTGTATTATTTTTTGATACGTGTTGTATTTTGTTGGCTAGGATTTTGTTGAAGATTTTTGTGTCTGTATTCATGAGGGATATTGGTCTGTAGTTTTCCTTTTTTAGTGATGTCTTTACCTGGTTTTGGTATCAGGGATATGCTTGCTTCATAGAATTAATTTGGTTGTTGTTGTTGTTGTTATGTGCCATCGAGTCAGCTCTGACTCATAGCGACCCCTCCTTGGGTTTCTGAGGCAGTATCACTACGGAGGTAGGATTGCCCAACCTTCCTTCCGAGGAGTGGCTG
>NW_006923366.1:43021-44036 GCF_000298275.1 Orycteropus afer afer | reverse complement strand
TAATGTTTGTTTTAGGTATTTTGGACCTCTTTCATTGGATGCATAAATATTTATTATGATAATGTCTCCTTGGTCAATTGGTCCTTTTAACATCATATGATGTTCTTCTTTGTTGCTTATGCTGGTTTTCACATTGAAGTATATTTTATCAGAAATTAATATTTCCACTCCTGCTCTTTTGGTTGCCATTAGCTTGATATATTTTTTTTCCATCCTTGATTTTTAATTTATTTTTATCTTTGTGTCTAAGGTGGGTCTCTTGTAGGCAGCATACTGATAGGTCTTCTTTTCTTATCCAATCTCCCACTCTCTTTCTCTTGACTGGTGTATCTAGTCCATTCATATTCAGTGTAATCAATTATAGGCATGAATTTATTGCTGTCATTCTGTTGTGTTGGTGGTGGTTTCTTTGTTCCAAATTATTCTGTGCTGAGTTCATTTTGTTATCAAATATTTTTTTCTCTTTTCCTCAGTGTTTTTGGTTTCATGTTTACCATGACATTACAATTTTCTTTCCTTAGTTTGGTTGAAAGGATTGTTAATTTTCTTTGTGGTTACCCCTCTTATTCTCTCTAAGTTTTGAACAGTCTGTTCTATAAAGACATTGTCCTGACTTCCTCTCCATTTGGAAGTTTTGTGATTATAACATTTATTCCTTCTATTTGCTTTGTTGTTGGTGTTGTTTACGAATCGACTCCTCTATTTACATCATTTATGAGCTTATTTTGAGATTCTTTTTCTGGGTTGGTGTCTAGGTGGTGGTGTCAAGAGTCTTGATTTTAATTTGTTGTTTTCTGTTGGAAGGACTTCCTTTAGTATTTCTTGTAGGGTTGGTCTGATTTTCCCAAATTTCCTTAATTTCTGTTTGTCTGGAAATGTCTTAATTTTACCCTTACATTTGAGGGACAGTTTGGCTTGATATACAATTTTTAGTTGGCAATTCTTTTCCTTCAAGATTTTGTATATGCCATCCCATTGTCTTCTTGCCTGCATGGTTTCTGCTGAGAAATCAGAG
>NW_006923366.1:40900-42446 GCF_000298275.1 Orycteropus afer afer | reverse complement strand
TAATTTGAATTGCCTTGGGAGATTTCCTAATTGTTTAGTTTGGACTCTTGTTTCTGCTATCTTGTCCTGTTTTTGTTTGAGATGAAGTTGTCTGTTGTCTCTGAGACATTTTGAAGTTGTTCTCTTTATTAGTTGGTTATGTGTTGATTTGTTTCATCCTAGTTTTATGTTTTACTTTGTCTAATATATCTGGAAGTGTGGAGCAGGTGTACTTCTTTGGTTGTTGGTTTGACTGTACTGGGTTGCTATGCAGTTTTCTCTGTGTTAGTGGAGTGGTGGGAATATGGGTGCAGGTCTCTGTTTGTCGTGATGAGGAGTTCCAGTTGGGATGACATGGTGTTGTTCACCATCTGTCATTGATCTTTGAAATCCTCCTGATAGGTCTGCCCTGTGTGGTCAATGCCTGTGGGCTCCATCACTTTTTACCCCCCCCCTTCTCTATCTCCTTTGTGTTTGTAGTGGCTTCTCTTCAGCAAGCCAGCCTTTTTCTACCCCCTCCCACTGTACTCACTGAACTTGATCCATTTCCTGTCTTCATTTAATCTGATACTTTATCTTCTCATTAGATGCTCATGATTCCAGGATCATTATTTGTGTCTGTTTCACTGAGTTTCTCTAAATCTCTGTGGAAAGAGGGAACTGGCAGACTCTTTTAGTAGGACGTCATCTTCTACCTCAGTCTTCCAAGGCTTTAAATCTTTGTGGAAGTAGATTGCCTCATCTTCCTCTCATGGAGCAGCTGGTGGGTTTAATCCACCAACCTTCTGGTTAGCAGCCAAATGCCTTACTCACTACCCCACCAAAGGTCCTTGTGTAACAACAAGCTACTAGAACAGTTGATCAGATTGGAGAATGCAAGAATTTCTAATAGGATAGAAGCATTGTGTCACACCAATCATATTGATTTCTCACCCATTTTAAGGGAAAGTATAAATTTGGAACCTCATCTTACTTGATAAACCAAAATAATTCCAGATGATTTAGAGCAATATGTGGGGAGGGGATATTATGCTATAAAGCACCAAAGATTTTTTCTAGGAAATATTTAACAACCTCTGTATGTGGGAAAGAATTTCTGAATTTCAAAGAAGTGGGGGAACAAATCATCAAGGAAAAGATAGAATTTGGCTGTACATAGAGTTGAACATTTTATATGGCTAAAAAACTACGGCCAAAATTGAAGTAAACATGCATTACAGAAGTACATTTGCAACAAAAATGATTTTGAAAATGGTTAACATCTTTAATGAGTAAAGATAACAAAATGTGAAGTTAACATGAAAAGCCAATAACCTAAAAGAAAAATAAGCAAAGAATGTGAAAACACAATTATAGAAGAAATATAAATAGCAACCCCCCAAACAACGACAACCATGAAAGTCAAGTTCATCTCCAAAAGTATTTGAAGAAGGCTGCTTAAATACTGAGATGCCTCCTTTTACCTATCATCAGCAAAGATGTTTGAAATAGGTATCCTACAGATATGTGAGCTCTGGTAGCATAGTGCTTTAGGCATTTGACTGCTAACCAGAAGGCTGGTGGTTCA
>NW_006923366.1:0-5566 GCF_000298275.1 Orycteropus afer afer | reverse complement strand
GAGTTTTGTTCCACATTTTTCTCCCACTTTATCCAGAATCTCCTGCACTGAACTCTTTCTGAATGGTTGACAGTGATACCCTGGCACCATCTAGTTCTTCTGGTCTCATAGTCATGTAGGATGAGGTTCGCATGGTCCACCAGTCCTTTGGACCAATTGTTACCATGCATCTTTAGTTTCCTTCATTCTTCTTTGCTTGGGACAAATAGAGATCAACTGTTGCATCCAGATGGCCTCTTGCAAGCTTTTAAGTCCCCAGTTGCTACTCACCAAAGTAGAACAGAATGTAGAACAATGTTTTTGTGTAGTATGTTATGCCAAATGAGCTTGATGTCCCCTGTGACCAAGGTCCCAAGCCCAATGACTTGCTCTGTCAGGATGGTGGGCTGACCTAAGAAGTTACCATAACTTTGCCCCCAGTAAGTTCTATCTATATGAGCAATCTTATAGCACATATGTAGGTAGAGATATTGCTTGCCAAACTCATAGATGGTCATGGGGTATATTCTTTTTTTCCTAGATATACCTGATCATTCAGCCTGTCCAGCTATATATCTACCTGTAGATTAATGTTTGTTTTTACTGATAAAACAGTATTGGTATGTAGAAGTATTTTTCTTTGATGTCTGTATCCCTTGTGCATCTCTCTGTCTTCCTTTTCCTTAGTGTTAGTGTTGCTCACTTGCTGTTGGTATATTGTCTTTCCCTTCACCCAAATCAGTGCTTATCTCTTACCTATCTAGCAATTTTCCCTCCCCTCCCTTCCCATTCCCTGGTAACCAACAAAGAAAGTTTCCTTCCATATATAAACCTTTCCTTGACTTTTTAAAATATTGTACTAATACAATATTTGTCCTTCTATGATTGACTTATATCACTCAGCACAATGTCCTTCAAGTTCATCCATGTTATGAGGTGTTTCATGGTTCTACATTATTCTTTAGTGTTGCATATTATTCCATTGTGTATATGTACCATCATTTGATTATCCATTCCTCTGTTGATGGGAACTTAGGTTGTTTCCATCTCTTTGTGATTGGGAATAGTGCTATGATGAACATGGTTGTACATATATCTATTTATATCCTGGTTCTCACTTCTTTAGGATATATACCTAGTAGTGGGTTTGCCGGATCAAATAGTATTTCTATTTCTCACTTTTTAAGGAAAAGCTATACTGTTTTTCACAGTGTTTGTATCATTTTACAGTCCCACCAGCAGTGCATGACTGCCCCAATCTTTCCACATCCTAGCTAGCATTGGCTATTTTCTGTCTTGTTGAATTTTGCTATTATTGCTGGGGTGAGATGATATCTCATTGTTTTTGTTTTTTATTTTAATTTGCTTCTCTCTAATGGCTAATGATCATGAGCATTTCTTCATGAATATTCAGGAAACCTGAATATTTTTGGTGAAGTGACTGTTCATGTCTTCTGCCCTTTTTTAAATTGGATCGTTTGTGTTTTTGATGTTAAGATGTTGAAATTTTCTATAAATTTTAGAGATAAGTCCCTTTTCAGATATATCAGTGCCAAATATCTTTTTCCTAGTCTGTAGGTTCTCTTTTTGTACTTTTGGAGAAGTCTTTTGATTAGCATAAGAATTTAATTTTTAGAAGGTCCCAGTCATCGACTTTATCTTCCACTGTTTGTACATTTTTATTTATGTTTGACAATCTATTTATGCCTTATGTTAAGGCCTCTAAGTTTGCTTCTGTTTTTTCGCTCATGAACTTTATAGTTTTAGATTTTACATTTCAGTCTTTGATCCATCTCGAGTTAGTTTTTGTGTATGGTATGAGGTATGGATCTTCTTTCATTTTTCTGCAAATGGATATCCAATTTTGCCAGCACCATTTGTTAGAGATTGTCTCTTCCCCACTTCATGAGTTTCAGTCCTTTGTCAAAGATCAGCCGACCATAGGTGTTGTTGTCAAGTGCTGCCAAGTCAACATAATGAAACACTGCCTGGTCCTGCACCATCCTCACAATTCTTGCTGTACTTAAGCCCATTGTTGAAGCCACTGAGTCAAGGAATCTCGTTGAGGGTCTTCTTCTCTTTCTCTGACCCTCCATTTTACCAAGCACGATATCCTTCTCCAAGGAATGGTCACTTCTGACAACATGACCAAAGTATGTGAGACAAAGTCTAGCCATTCTCCCTCCTGAGGCACATTCAGGCTGCACTTCTTCCAGGACAGATTTGTTCATTCTTCTGACAGTCCATGGTATTTTTAGCATTCTTCGCCAATGCCACAATTCAAAGGCATCAATTCTTCTTTGGTCTTCTTTATTATTATCCAGCTTTTACATGCGTATGAGGCAATTGAATATACCATGGCTTGGGATAGGTTCATCTGAGTCTTCAAAGTGACATCTTGGCTCTTCAACACTGCAAAGAGGTATTTTGCAGCAGATCTGCCCAGTGCAATATGACCTCTGATTTCTTGACTGTTGCTTCCATGGCTGTTGATTGCAGATCCGAGTAATATGATATCTTTGACAACCTCAATCTTTTCTCCATTTATTGTGATGTTGCTTATTGGTCCAGTTGTGAGGATTTTTGTTTTATGTTGATATGTAATCTTCATCAGTAAGTGTTTCAAGTTATATTCATTTTCAGCAAGCAAGGTTGTGTCATCTCCCTATCGCAGGCTATTAATAATGTCTTCCTCAAATCCTGATGCTGCATTCCTCTTCATATAGTTCAGCTTCTCAAATTACTGTCTTAGTTCTCTAGAGCAGTTATAACAAAAATACCACAAGTGAATGGCATTAACAAACAAGAATTTATTCTTTAACCGTTTGTTGTTATGTGCCATCGAGTCAGACCCGACTCATAATGACCCCTTCTTGGGTTTCTGAGGCAGTATCACTACAGAAGTAGATTGCCCAACCTTCCTTCTGAGGAGTGGCTGGTGGGTTTGAACCACCAGCCTTCTGGTTAGCAGTCGTGCCTCAGGCACTATGCTATCAAAGCTCCTTTTAACAGTTTCAGAGGCTAGAAGTCTGAGTTCACAGTACCAGCTCGAGGGGCTGGATGAAGGCTGCTCAATCTTGTGCTCGGCTCTGCCTCTAGTTCCAGGTCCACTGGAGCTGGAGGCTTCTACTAACTCATGCAACTCCTGGCTGCTGAGGCTGGCAATCCAAGATTGGCAGGTAAAATGGCACAATCCCAAGATCAGCAGGTAACATAGCAGGCCACTGATTCAAGTCCAGGAACAGTCCTGAGATCGGCCTGCAACATGGCCCAAAATCTGCCAGAAGGCTAGAGACCTTTTCCAAAGCTTCTTCATATATACTGGAAGCAGACCCTTCCCTGAACTCCTTTTCAACAACTTAGCTGTTCACTGTAGATTCCACCATGGAGGTGATTATAGTCTCATAATGGGTAATAACTACATCCCACTGCCAAAACACTCAAAACCTTGCCCACCAAGTTGACACACAACCTTAATTACTACATTTGCTCTGCATACAAAGTGAATAATACAGTAAAAGGATACAACCCTGATGCACACTGTGGTAGTTTGGTTTGTGTGTCAACTTGGCTAGGCCTTGTTGAGTGGCTGGGCAGCTGGTGGTAGTTAATCCCCATGAAGAGACTTGCAATCAACTCCATGGAGGGATCTACCACAAGCAGCTGGTTAGCTGCCTTTGAGTATGTGGTGTGCTGCTTCCTGTATATAAGGAGAAGCCTTTGGGAATGGTCTCTAGCCTATGGCACGCTTGGACCCTGCATGTAGCCGTGTCATTGTCCAGCAGCCTGCTATGCTCTGCCAACCTTGGGACTTACAATGGACTTAAGTTAATGGCCTGCCGTGTGGTTTGGTAACATCGGGACAGTGCCTTTTTACTTGTCAACCTTGGGGCTTCTCAGCCTCAGCAGCCAGCAGCTGTCTGAGTGAAGAAACACCTCTAGCTCCAGTGGGCCAGGAGCAGGAGGCAGAGCTGGTCCCCTAGGTTGAGGGGCTTTCACCCAGCCCCTAGAGCCTGGCACTTTTAACTTGGACTTAGAGCCTCCAAATTTTAAGAATAAACTCCTGTTTGTTAAGGCCATCCCATTTGTGTTATATTTCTTGTCAGAATGGTACTAGGTAACCACAACACACACCCTTCCCAATTTAAACCATGAAGTATTCCAGTTTCTTCATGAGCACAATTAAATGTTCTGGAATTCCCATTCTTCACAATGTTATCCATAATTTGTTATGATCCATGCAGTGAAATACCTTTGCATTATCAATAAAACACAGGTAAACATCTTTCTGGTTTTCTTTGTTTTCAGCCAAGATCCCTTGTTCCATGTCCTCTTTTGAATCCGGCTTGAATTTATGGAAGTTCCCTGTCAATGTACTGCTGTAATCATCTTTGAAATATCTTCAGTAAAATTTTACTTGCATGTGATATTAATGATATTGTTTGATAATTTCCACATTCTGTTGGATCACCTTTCTTTGTAATGGGCACAAATATGGATCTCTTCCAGTCAGTTGGCCAGGTGGCTGTCTTCCACATTTCTTGGCATAGACGAGTAAGTGCCTCCAGTGACGCATCTGTTTGTTGAAACATCTCAATGGGTATTCCATCAATTCTGAAACATTGTTTATTGCCAATTCCTTCAGTGCAGTTTCAACTTCTTCTTTCAATATCATTTGTTTTTGATCATATGCTACCTCCTTAAATAGTTAAACATTGACCAGTTCTTTTTGCTACAGTGACTCTGTTTATTCCTTTCATCTTCTTTTGATGCTGCAACATTAAATATTTGCCCTTAGTATCTTTCAATATTGCAGCTCAAGGCTTGAACTTTTATTTCAATTCTTTCAGCTTGAGAAATGCTGTGTGTTCTTCCCTTTTGGTTTTCTAACTCCAGGTCTTTGAACATTTCATCATAACAGCTTACTTTGTCTTCTCAAGCTGCCCTTTGAAATCTTCTGTTCAGCTCTTTTATCTCATTATTTCTTCCATTCACTTTAGCTTCTCTCTGTTCAAGAGCAAGTTTCAGAGTCTCTTCTGACATCCATTATGGTCTTTTGTTCCTTTCCTGTCTTTTCAATGACTATTTGCTTTCTTCATGTATGATATTCTTGATGTCATCCCACAACTCATCTGGTTTTCAGTCATTGGTGTTCAATGCACCAACTCTATTCTTTAGATGATCTCTAAATTCAGGTGGAACATACTCAAGGTCATATTTTGCTTCTCATGGACTTGTCTTAATTTTCCTCAGCTTCAACTTCAACTTACATATGAGCAATTGATGGTCTGTTCCACAGTCAGCGCCTGGCCTTGTTTTGACTGATGATTCTGAGCTTCTCCATTGCCTCTTTCCACAGATAGAGTCAATCTGATCACTGTGTATTCCATTTGGGGAAGTCCATATGTATAACCACTGTGATGGTTGGAGCTGTGTGTCAACTTGGCTGGACCCCAGTTCTGGGTGGTTGTTCCCATGATGGGATCAGATGACTGAGTTCTGAGTGGCCAGTCTGCCCAAGGGGAGTTTCCCTAGGGGCCTGCTTGCAATGATATTCCAAGGACAATCTGGAAGAACGACATTCCGA
>NW_006923365.1:49972-50614 GCF_000298275.1 Orycteropus afer afer | reverse complement strand
AAGAAAGGCCGGGTGATCTATTTTCAAAAGATTGGCCTTGACAACACTATGGAGCCCAGTTCTACTGTGACAAACACGGGGTTGCCATGAGTTGGGTTGTTATGAGTCAAGGTCAACTAGATGGCAAGTGTGTGTGTGTGTGTCCATAGATCCATCTTTTCCTCTTTCTTTTGTCTAGAGAATTACCCTAAATCTGGGCCTAAGATTTCCACTTTGTTCTTGGTGCATCTAGAAATAAAAAATTAAGACAGTTCATTTCTTTAAATATTGGTAGGATATTCTGATATTTATGAAGCAGTTACTAAGTTCTACAATCTGGGAATTTAACTTTATGTCCATTAATAAATGAGTAGCTAAAAACCTAGTGCCTCCAACCTAGATGATTTTCATACATATATTTTTAAACTTTTAAAATCAGTTGTCTTTGCCAAATTCAGCAAAGGAAAAGAGGGAACAAATAACATGAATAAGAAATGAATTGGGTGAGGTCACAACAGAACCAACTGAAATAAAAAGGATAATATCAGGATACTATGAAGAACTATAGGAGCTCTGGTAGCATAGTGGCTAAAGCATTGACTGCTAACCAGAAGGCTGGCGGTTCAAACCCACTAGCCACTCCTCGGAAGGAAGGTTGGGCAA
>NW_006923365.1:41449-48337 GCF_000298275.1 Orycteropus afer afer | reverse complement strand
TGACCTCTTGTCAGCTGATTTTTACAAAGGGCTGAAATCCATTAAATGGGGGAAGAGATGTTCCCTTTAACAAATGGTGCTGGACAAATTGGATATCCATTTGCAGAAAAATGAAACAAGATCCATACCTCACACCATACACAAAAACTAACTCCAGATGGATCAAAGACTTAAGTGTGAAACCTAAAGCTATAAACTTCATCAAGGAAAAACTAGGGGCAAACTTAGGGGCCCTAATTTATGGCATAAGTAGACTATCAAGCATAACCCAAAGGCACAAACAGCAGAAGATAAACTAGATGAGTGGGACCTTCTAAAAATGGAATTTTTATGTGCATCAAAAGACTTCTCCAAAAGAATCAAAAGAGGTCCTACAGGTTGGGAAAATATATTTGGCAATGACATATCTGACAAGGGTCTTATCTCTAAAATCTGTAGAAAACTCCAACAGCTCAATAACAAAAAGACAAACAATCCAATTAAAAAATGGGCAGAAGACATGAATGCTTGCTGAAAGTGAGGATGATATGAAGCATATACTGATGAAGATTGAAGAATACAGTCTGCAGTATGGATTACATCTCAATATAAAGAAAACAAAAATCCTCACAACTAGACCTATAACCAGCATCATGATAAATGGAGAAAAGATTGAAATTGTCGAAGACTTCACATTACTTGCTTCTACAATCAACACCAATGGAAGCAGCAGTCAGGACATCAGACGACGTATAGCACCGGGCAAATCGGCTGCAAAGGACCTCTTTCAAGTGCTGAGGAGCAAAGGTGTCTCCTTGAAGACTAAGGTGCACCTGACACAAGCCATGATATTTTCAATCGCCTCATATGCAGGTGAGAGCTGGACAATGAATAAGGAAGACCGAAGAGAATTGCTGCTTTTGAGCTGTGGTGTTGGAGAAGAATGCTGAAAGTACCATGGACTGTAAAAAGAACTAACAGGTCTATCCCGGAGGAAGTGCAGCCAGAATGCTCCTTGGAAGCAAGAAGAGCCAGACTTCATCTCACATACTTTGGTCATATTGTCAGAAGGGACCATGCCCTAGAGAAGGATGTCATGCTTTAAGGTGGAGGGTCGACGAAAGAGGGGAAGGCCCTTGATGAGATGGATTGACATGGTGGCAGTGGCAATGGGCTCAAGTATAGCAGGGATCATGGGCTGGCACAGGACCAGGCAGTGTTTCATTCTGCTGTGTATAGGGTTGCTATGAGTCGGAGATGACTTGACAGCACCTAACAACAACAGAAGACGTGAATAGACATTTCACCAAAAAGGATATTTAGGTGGCCAACAAACACATGAAGAAATGTTCACCATCATTAGCCATTAGAGAGATGCAAACCAAACCAACAATGAGATACCATCTCACCCCAGCACTAATAGCAAAGTTCAACAACACAGAAAATAACAAATGCTGAAGAGTATGTGGAAAGATTGGGACTGTCATACACTGCTGGTAGGATTGTAAAATGATAAAACCACTGTGGAAAGCAGTATGGGGATTCCTTAAAAAATTGGAATTAGAAATACCATTTGATCCAGCAATATCATTACTAGGTACATACCCTAAAGAAGTGAGAACCAGGGCAAGAACAGATATGTGCACACTCATGTTCATCGCAGCACTATTTACAATAGCAAAAAGATGGACCAACCTAGGTGCCCATTGACAGAAGAATGGATAACCAAACTATGGTAAACATGCATGATGGAATACTATGCAATACTAAAGAATAATGTAGAATCTACAAAACACGGCATAACGTGGATAAACTTGGAGGACATTATGCTGAGTGAAATAAGTCAATCACAATCACACTAATTGTATCAGTTCATTAGTGTAAGAAGTGTATTAGTTCATTAGTGTAAAAAGTCAAGGACAGGTTTATCTATGGAGGAAACTTTCTTTGTTGGCTAACAGAGGTGGGAGGGGAGGGGAAGGAACACTGCAAAAATGAAAAATAAATAAATGAAAAAACCAGTTGCCATTGAGTCGACTCTGACTCATGGCAATCCCACATGTCTGAGTAGAACTGTGCTCCAGAGGGTTTTCAATGGCTGATTTTCCAGAAGTAGATCACCTGGCCTTTCTTCCAAGGCACTTCTGGATGGACTTGAACCTGCAACCTTTTGTTAGCAGCCAAGCACTTAACCATTTACAATATCCAGGGACTCCTTTTAAACATTAGAAGGATCTTTTAAGAACCATAATCTGAAGTTCAGTAATTTCTTCACTATCTTTTCTCTACTGTGAAATTTAAAATAGAGTTAAAATGAATATCTGTAATTTTAAATGTTAGCAGTGATTTTGTTTTTCATCTGACAATTATATGAGTAACCAGGCACTGTTGATGGCCCTGAAGAAGAGCAGTGAACAAAGCAAAGACCCTGTCCTCATGGAGTTTACATTCTAGCTAGGGTAGGGCCATAAACCAAACAAACTAGATAAAATAAGAACAATATTATCATAGAGCACAAGCCATAAAGGCTGCTTAAAGTAAAGGCAGAGAGTTTTATTGTGGAATTAAAAAAAATATTACAAATTGAGAAAACACAAAGTTGAGAATGCTCTCAACACAGTTCTGCTGTCTCTATTGAGTCAGAGGTTTTTATACACAGAGAAACAGAGGAAAGTAGGGGGTTAATGATTGACTGTAGAGCAGCCTCAGTTTGAAGTCCTTTGAAATGTAAAGATTGGCCACCTGATTAGGTTGGAGTGAGCCAACCGGTTTGGTTATTATAAATGGTGGAACTGTAGTTCTGATGGCCCAGTTGTTAAAGCATTTGGCTGCCAACCAAAAGGTTAGTGGTTTTATCCTACCAGCCGCTCCGTGGGAGAAAGATGAGGTGGTCTGTTTCTGTAAAGATTGACAGCCTTGGAAACCCACTGGGGTAGTTCTACCCTGTCCTGTAGGGTTGCTATAAGTTGGAAATCGACTTGATGGCAGTGAGTTTGGTTTATTCATCATCGTAAGGAGCTCTGGTGGGGCAGTTAAGAGCTTGGCTGCTAACTGAGAGGCCAGTGGTTCAAACCCACCAGTGCTTCATGGGAGAGAGATGCAACGGTCTGCTTCTCTAAAGGTTTACAACCTTGGAAACTTGATGGGGGCAGTTCTACTCTGTCCTATAAGGTCGCTATGGGTCAGAATCGACTTGCTGGCAACAGGATTTTTTTTTTTTTTTTTTTTGCTATTCATGATTGTAGCTGGTCCAGGGGCAAACTGATCACACAGCCTTCTCAAATGGTTTATATCCAGACTGATTTGGTTAATTATGAATATATTCTTCTTGAGAACAATCATGTACATCTTGACATACTCTTCCTAAACAATTTTCCCTCCTGGCCTTTTATTTCCCGGGAATGCATGCTGGCCCCATCATTCGGTTTGCTGAAGGTGGTTAAAGTTCCCATATTCTTTTCTAAAAGTTATTTATTTACTGATTTCAGCAAGGCACAGTGGAAACTGACAGAAATGACAGGCTGTAGTTTTGAAGTAGAACCTGTGCTAAAAGTCAAAATGATGTTAGACTTTGGTTAAGAACATAGCTTTTTCCTACTGATCAGGAGCCTCAAATGTCCGTTTTAGGGGCTCCTAGTATGGTAGATAGGAGCTCTGGTAGCGTAGTGCCTAAGGCACTTGACTGCTAACCAGAAGGCTGGAGGTTCAAACCCACCAGCCACTCTTCAGAAGGAAGATGAGGCAATCTACTTCCGTAGTGATACTGCCTCAGAAACCCAAGGAGGGGTCTCTATGAGTCGGGTCCGACTTGACGGCACATACCAACCAACCAACCAAAGTATGGTAGATAGTAATAAAATGCTAGGGAGGAAAAGGATAATCAAGAATGAGAAATATGAAGTGAGAGTCATAGAGACAGGATTGAAATTTCAGGTAGCAGAGCAGGAATACCTCCTGAAATGATAAGTTCTTAAACTTTTTAATCACAGAAGACATCAAAGGTATATACGGAAGTAAAGAGAATAATAAAATGAATACCCATATGTACAACCCATATATGTACCCATTTCCCAGTTTCAACAACACTCTGGTAGCATAGTGGCTAAGACACTTGCCTGCTAACCAGACGGCTGGCGGTTCATACCCACCAGCCACTCCTCGGAAGGAAGGTTGGGCAATCCTACTTCCGTAGTGATACTGCCTCGAAAACCCAAGGAGGGGTCGCTATGAGTCGGGGCCGACTCGACGGCACATAACAACAGCAACAACAACATTTTGCAAGTTGGATTTTCTCTAATGTTCCCTAACCTTTTGTTTATTCTTTTGTACTGGATTATTTGAAACAAATTCAAGACATCACTTCAATTTTCCTGTAAATACTCCAGTAAGCAACTTAACTGAGAAGATTATTTGAAAAATAATTCATGCACACCCAACAAAATTAGTAATAATTCCTTAATATCACTGAATAACCAATTGATATTCTCATTTCCAACAGACTCAAAAATATCTTTTTACAGTTGGTTTTGAGATAAGATAATAAAGGTTAATTCTAAGTGAGATATGTATATATATTTCCTGTTTTCCAAATTTTCTACCATAAACTTGCATTGCTTTTATAAAATTTTGAAAAAAAAATTAACAAAAGATGACAGACAGGAGACATTGCCTGCAGCAAATGAAACAAAGGATTATGTTCATAAATGGGTAATCAAGACTGATAACGAACAGAGAATATGAACTAAATTTCATTCAAAAGGAGCTTAAATAGTAAATAAACACTCTACTGTACCCAATTAAGCTAGCAATATTTAGCCAAATCAACAACAACAACAAAACAAAAGCTCTCTGTAGAAATGGTGAGAGTGTGCTCACATACTGTGAGGAAGCATGCATTGTGGCACTCTGGGGAGTGATATAGCCATAAAGAATTAAAAATACCAAACAAACAAACAAACTCACTACCGGTCTCGGTTGAGTCGGATCCAACTCATAGTGACCCCTCCTTGGGTTTCCCAGGAGGTATCGCTACGGAAGTAGATTGCCCAATCCTTCCCAGGTGTGACTGGTGGGTTTGAACTGCCAGCCTTTTGGTTAGCAGTCAAATGCCTTAGGCACTACTCCACCAGCGCTCCTAAGAATTAAAAAACTATATATAAATACATATTTCTCTTTAGCTGCAAAAAGGAGCAAATAAATGTCCAGAAATATTGTTGTTGTTAGCTGTACCCCCTCCCCGACTGATGACTAACCCATGCACAACAGGCGAAATGCTGCCCGGTCCTGCGCCATCCCGGTGATTGGTGCAGAGTGGCCCATTGTGATCCACAGGGTTGTCACTGGCCGATCTGCAGAAGTCAAGTGCTAGTCCTTTCTTAGTCTGTCTTAGTCTGGAAGCTCCACTGAAACCTGTTCAGCATCATAGCAACATGGAAGCCTCCACTGACAGATGGATTGCTGTTTTTGTTGTTGTTATATGTTGTCGAGTCTGACCCGACTCAGAGCGACCCCTCCTTGGGTTTCGGAGGCAGTATCATTACAGAAGTAGATTGCCCAATCTTCCGTCCGAGGAGTGGCTGGTGGGTTTGAACCACCAGCTTTCTGGTTAGCAGTCAAGTGCCTTAGGCACTATGCTACCAGAGCTCCTTGACAGATGGGTAGTGACTGTGAATGCAGTGCACTGGCTGGATAATGAACCCAGGTCTCTCACATAGAAAGGGCTAACAGAGTAATGAGAAATGACACATCAGCTTGGTAGAAGACGAGGCTGCCATGAAAAATTTTGTGAAGACTATAGAATCATGAAAGAATATTTCTGATAAAAATGTTAAGTGGCATGCAAACTATAAAATAGTTACTATGACTACAAATATGTATACATTTGGACAAACAGGAAGGACTTGACGGAAAGACGATAACATTACCAGGCAAGAATGCTGCTGAAATCACTAGAGATTGCCTTTAAATTTTTATTTATTTATTTTCCTATTTTAAAATTATCCTTTTTTAAGAAGTCAGGATGTGGGTGAGAATTTGGATTAAGATGGAATATGCCTGCCTGCAGTCTCTTCCTTCTCTTGAAATCTGTGTCCAATCCTCGTCCTGCTTCTGGCCCTGGCTGGCAAGCACAGTGAGAGTTCTGAAGGGAGCTAGCTGAACTCTGAAGCACTCCTCTGCAATTGGTCCACAGGTGAACAATGATTCAACTCACCATTAGCAATTTTCAATTAACTCCCAGCAGGTTTCAACTAACTCCCAGCAGGTTTCAACTAATGAGTAGCAGGCCCTTTTGGTAGGGGCGCTGCTGGAACAGCTAACTGGTCATGCCCCTTCTCTGAGCCCAGCTCCCTGCAGAGCTCTTCACATACTTCAGCTCATGGAATCCTCACAACAACTCAGTGAGGAAGGTGCAGTTTTCTCCATTTTCCAGATTTAAAAATTGAGAGATTTCCAGATTTAAAACCTCTCTCCTAAAGAGCTGGGTAACTTGCTCCAAGGTCATAAAGTGGACAGATAGCAGAGCCAGATACAATCTCTGCCCTTCTCCCCAGTGAAGAGCTTCCTTCACTGCTCTGCTGGAGTCTGAATAGAGACTATTCAGCTGTACACTGCAGCTTGTTGTACAATGGAACAAGCTCCTCACCCTCTCTGGTCTCTTATTCATTCTAAGTAAAAAGATAAAGGGGCCCTGGGAAGGAACCTTCCTCACTGGGTCTAGACTCAGAGCACTACTTGGGTCTGAACATGGCAGGGGACAGTGAAACTATCACCTCCATCGACTCATTCATTCATTCAGCACTACTGAGCATTCTCTGTTGGCCAGCCACTGTATTACCTTGGGAGTATAATTAATAAGGGAGCTCTGGTAGCATAGTGGCTAAGTCACTTGCCTGCTAACCAGAAGGCTGA
>NW_006923365.1:4204-6653 GCF_000298275.1 Orycteropus afer afer | reverse complement strand
AAAAAAAAAAAAAAAAATCCATCCCCTCCAGAGCAAAGAAGAGTGAAGAAAATAAAAAATGCAAAGAAATAATTAGTCCAAAGGATAAATGGACCACATCAACCCCAGCCTCCATGACCCTGAGACCAGAAGAACTAGATAAGGCCCAGCTACCACTGCTAACCTCTCTAAAAAGGATCACAATAGGAGGTCCTGGATAGAGTCGGAGAAACTGTGGAACAAAACTCAAAATCATAAAAAAAAAAAGAAAGAAAAAAGACCAGACTTACCAGTTTGATAGAAACTGGTGGAACCCCTGAGACTGTGGACCTCAGACACCCTTCAAGCCTGGAACTGAACTCATCCCTGTGGCTTGTCTTTCAGCCAAACAATAGACAGGCCCATAAAACAAACAATAATACCAAGGAGGTACACATTCATTAGAACAACCAACCATAAGAGATTAAAAGGGCAGTGTTTGCCCAGGGAAAAAGCTCAGAAGGAGGATAGGATCAGGAAGGATGAATAGAAATGGTAAATATGGGGAGGAATTAGGAAGAATGCTGTTACGTTGTGGGAATTGTAATCAATGTCACAAAATAAAGTGTGTATGAATTGTTGAATGGAAACCAATTTGCTCTGTAAACTTTCACTCAAGTCACAATCAAAAATTAAAAAAGAAAAAAGAATCCACTGGGAACAATATAAGGGATAATTTTACAGATATTCTAATAAAAGTTCCAGATATTGCCAATACTTACCTCAAAATGTCAATGTTTGAAGGTGTAACCTATTGTTCTGTGTTTGGGGCACAATTTAGTGGTTGCTTTAAGCCCAATCAGTTGAGAACCGAGGTGTTCTGGTTACCTAGTGCCGCTCTGACAGAAATATATACCACAAATGGGATGGCTTGACAAACAGTTTATTCTCTTATAGTCTGGAGGCTTCAGTCCGAGTTCAAATTGCCAGGCTGTAGGGGCTGGATGAAAGCCCCTCAACCTTGGGCTTTGGCTCTGCTTCTTGCTCCCGGCCCACTGAAGCTAGAGGCATCTCTTCACCCAGGCAGCTACTGGCTGCTGAGGCTAACAAGCCCAAAGTCGACAAAGTGGCACAGTTGCGATGTTACCAAAACACATGGCAGGCTATTGATTCAAGTCCATTGAAAGTTCCAGGATCGGCAAAGCATGGCAGGCTGCTGAACAATGACTTGGCTACATGCAGGGTTCAAGCATGCCATAAGCTAGAGACCATTCTCAAAGCTGTTTCTGGTACACGAGAAGCAGACCCCATACCCAAAGAAGCTACTCAGCCACTCCAATAGATTCCACGATGGAGTTAATTACCAGTCTTACCATGGGGAATAACTACGTTCAGCTGCCCAGCCACTCAATCAGGCTTAGCCAAGTTGACACACAAACTTAACCACCACACAAGGATAGGTCTCTCGGGTATTAGGATATTTCTTTAGGTCCTACTTTAATCACATGGCAAAGATATAAATGAAGAATGAAAATCAAGAGATGAGATGCGTTAATCCCAATAAATTTTCCTGATACAGCATATTTTTTCCCTAGTATGAAAGGCAATGCTTGTGTGGCTTAGTCAAAGAATGGGAGAGTGGCAAGATATTACCGGAGGTACACTGGAAGGAAAATTATCAACCCGTGCCTCTGTGAATCAACTTCCTCTCATGAAATTCCCTGAAGAGGCCCCTGGCTGTTTGTCATGTGGATTTTGAGAAGTACACTCCATGCTGAAGCACTGAATAGTGAGCATTCCCTTGTAGATCTCTGGCTGGCTTCCTATCGGCTGCCATCTTGGAAGACCCAGCTTGGATGTCCTTTCTCCTTCCTTAGGTGTATGACCTTTGCTCTGCCCAGGGCTTGCCTGGGCAGGAAGCCAACGTCACAGTTAGAGTGAGGGTTACAGGAGGCAAGAGAGGGAGACCATTTGCTTGCATTTTGGCTCTGAGCCTGCCTGGTCCCAGCTACTACCCTATGCCAAGCTCAGTGGATGCAGAGTGGCCCCACTCCCAATTTCTGCAGAATCCCAGCCTAGTTCTCTGAGCCCTTGCCTATGAAGAGTGGGGATAATGTGAACAGAGCCACTGCCCTTACCGCTGAGGGCCATGCACCTGGCCAAGTTCCATGGGTGCTAGGACTGTAGGACCTATGCCCTTTGAGCCACGGTTGCTTGGGCCATTTACAATAAGCCTATTTATCCCTCACTGTTTTGGAGAGGAGCCAAACTACTTTTACTTAAGCTCTGATTACACAAACAAATCCTCAAAATGCCCTAGAATGAAAGGGACATGGTGACTGTACTTTTGGAAGAAAAAAAGTAAGATATAGCATCAGATAAGAATAGGCTTATTTAAAACAAAGTACAGGCATGTGAGTTAAACATTTACCTCAAGTAGACACACGCCCTGGAGAGAACAATCATGGGAGAAGGAAGGGCTGCTTATGCA
>NW_006923365.1:0-2679 GCF_000298275.1 Orycteropus afer afer | reverse complement strand
TTTTTTTTTTTTCAGTTTTATTCTCCTAGGCATCCACCCCAGAATCCAGCCCCGAGGCTGTGCCTGGTGGCTTTCTACTGGAAGCCAGTGTAGGAGGTGTTGTCTGACATAGCTCCTGCCTCTGAGTCAGAGAGCAGGAAGGGCAAGAGAAGTAACTTGGGAGCTCACGTCTGAACCTGTAAGAGGCAGCCTAGTGGACATGTTAAAGTTGCCTCTGGCAATACCTGCTAGCACCTTCCCTGCACGTCCAAGGCCACTTACCCCCAGTCACATGCTCTGGCAACAATCCTGTTTTAGGTCTTGGAGGATTTAAGAAATAAAGTTTGATTCCAATTCTGCTCTGACACTATTATATATATTTATTTATAGTTATAATCATTGAACATTTGTTGGGCTTTTGCCACGTGCTAGATCCTAGGCAAGGTGTACTGTCATTTAAAGCTCTTGAGAGCCCTATAAACTAAAAACTCACTATCATTGAGTAGATTCCAATTGATAGCATCTCCCTTTGGGTTTCCAAGCTGCTAAATCTTTAGGGAAATAGATGGCCAAGTCTTCCTTCTGCAGAGGAAGCAGGAGCTATGTCAGACAACACCTCCTACACTGGCTTCCAGTAGAAAGCCACCAGGGCACAGCCTCGGGGCTGGATTCTGGGGGTGGATACCTTGTTACTTGTCGACCTTGGGTTTGTCAGCCTCAGCAGCCAGCAGCTGAGTGAAGAAAAGCCTCCAGCTTCAGTGGGCCGGGAGTAGGAGGCAGAGCTGAAGCCCAAGGATGAAGGGCTTTCACCCAGCCCTTAGAGCCTGGCACTTTGAATTCGGACTTAAAGCCTCCAAATTGTAAGAATAAACTCTTGTTTGTTAAAGCCATCCCATTGGTGTATTCTTGTCAGAGCAGCACTAGGTAACCGAAACAACTATGTATTTTAAAGTATGTTGTTGTTGTTGTTGTTTGCCATTGAGTCGGCCCCGACTCATAGCGACCCCTCCTTGGGTTTCCGAGGCAGTATCACTACGGAAGTAGGAATGCCCAACCTTCCTTCCGAGGAGTGGCTGGTGGGTTTGAACCGCTAGCCTTCTGGTTAGCAGTCAAGTGCCTTAGGTATATCAAAGTTCTTACAAGTAGACATTAAGGATGTTGTTGTTGTTATGTGCCGTGGAGTCAAACCCAACTCATAGCGACCCCTCCTTGGGTTTCCGAGGTGGTATCACTATAGAAGTAAATTGCCCAACCTTCCTTCCGAATTAAGGATATTACCATTTGAAAACCATTCAAATAATGTAATTAAATTCTAAGTCAAAACAAAACAGTCTCACAACATTAAGCCTCCAGGTCTTCTACTTTAGTCTTGCCCTTCCTGTGTTGAATTTGTCAACCTTTGCTCCATCCAGTTAAATTCCAAGTCCCACTTTATCTATGAAAAATGATGCCATTATTATAAACCATAAGAAGAAAAAAATAGATGCTGTTAATCTTTACCAACAAATACAATATTTTTAAAATGTTATACCAGCAATTATCCTCTTCAAAGGGACTCTCTGAGACTAGAGTGTGTGCATCTGTACATTATGGGGAGGTAGGAGATGCCTCTAAGTATCCTTTATCCTAGATCTGACACTCAGGGGACCTAAATGGGCCAACAAATGAAATTATGAGCATAAACCTAAAAATGCTTTTTAAATAACCAACAAATAGGCATTGAGATAGAGGCACTGCAGACCAATAAATCCTTGGAAAAGAAAGGCTACTTTGATATTTAACAAAGCATGTAATGCAGATGAATAATTTGTAAGATATCCTCTTTTATTGGGAGCATATACCAAAAAAATGAGCACATATGTGACTTCTGTGGTAATTGAAGCAAATAATAAAATTAAGTGACATCAAAATAAAGCCAATGTGCTCTTGGAACTAGAATAGCCTTGTGTAAAACTCAGCATCTCTCTGCATGGTGTCAGTTGGAGATTGAACATTTCTGATCTAATGATAATTATCATGATGCACTTGATCAAGAGAAACAAGATCAAAACCCTTTAAAAAATGTTGTTGTACAAGGGGCAAGGTTGTGGTCATGGCTTGCTCACAGCCAGCTACCCAGAGGGATTGAGTAGCTGAACCTGCGGGCTTGGGACCATAGTCTCAGAGGACATCAGGCTCAATTGGCATAACATACTATACAAAACATTGTTCCACCTCCTACTTTGGCAAGTAGCGACTGGGATCTTAAAAGCTGGCAAGCTGCCATCTAGATGCAACGATGGGTCTCTCCTTGCCCAGAGCAAAGAAGAATGAAGAAAACCAAAGACACATGGAAACAATTAGTCCTAGAGACTGGTACACCATCTGATCTGTAGCCTATACAACTATGAGACCAGAAGAACTAGATGGTGCCCGGCTAGCACTATCATCCACTTGGAAGGGAATCTATGTAGGAGATCCTTGATAGAGAGGGAGAACAAGGTGGAACAAAACTCAAAATCATTTGGAGGAGAAAAAAAAAATGTGGGGACCAGTTTTGCTGGTCCGATAGAGCCTGGTGGAACCACTGAGACTATGGCCCCTAACTGCCCTTCAGGTCAGGAATTGAACCCACACCTGTGGTTTCCAGCCAAACAAAAGACAGGCATATGAGTTGAACATTTACCTGAGGTAGATACACTCTTTGGAGAGAACAATCAT
>NW_006923364.1:49328-50713 GCF_000298275.1 Orycteropus afer afer | reverse complement strand
AAAATGTGAGACAATAAGAGAGATGGAGGATGAGATGATTACATTTGAGGTATATTTTCTCAAAGACCCAGAAGGATCAAGCAGAGAAATGTAAGAGAGGCAAAATTTAAAGAGATAAGAACTCTTCAATGACATCAGACTTTCTAAGCAATAATGAGAGACAGGAGGCACTGGAATGATATCTTGAAAGAGTTGGGGCAAAAGCCATTCTCCTCAAGGACCTTTGGAAGCTTTGCTGCCCTGAGGTGCCTTTGGTGCCCAGTAAAGACCACACTGAGCCATGGCATTCTAATGATCAGGGCACCCATGGAGTCCCTATGAGTCAGAGCCAACTCGATGGCACCTAACAACATTAATATCACATGCAAGTAAAATTATGCTGAAGATAATTCAGAACTGATTGCAGCAGTCCATTGGCAGGGAACTTCCAGAAATTCAAGCCAGATTCAGAAGAGGACATGGCACATGGGATATCATTGCTGATGTCAGATGGATCTTGGCTGAAAATAGAAAAATAATGTCTCCCTGTGTTTTATTGATTATGCAAAAGCATTCAACTGTGTAGATCATAACAAATTATGGATAACATTGCAAAGAATGGGTATTCCAGAACACTTAATCGTGCTCATGAGGAACCTGTGCAAAGACCAAGAGACAGTCATATGAACAGAACAAGGAAATACTGCATGATTTAAAATCAGGAAATATGTGTGTCAGGGTTGTATCCTTTCACCACACTTATTCAATCTGTACGCTGAGCAAATAATCTGAGAAGCTGGACTATATGAAGAACAACATGGCATGAGAATTGGAGGAAGACTCATTAACAATCTGCAATACGCAGATGGCACAACCTTGCTTGCTGAAAGTGAAGAAGACTAAAGCACTTACTGATGAAGATCAAAGACGACAGCCTTCAGTATGGATTACACCTCAACATAAAGAAAGCAAAAAATCCTCACCACTGGACCAATAAACAACATCATGATAAATGGAGAAAAGATTGAAGTTGTCAGAGATTACATTTCACTTGGATCCACAGTCAACACTCATGGGAACAGCAGTCAAGAATGTCAATATGAATGTCACTATGTCACATAACATATTGCACTGGGAAAAATCTGCTGCAAAAGACCTCTTTAAAGTGTTAAAAGGCAAAGATGTCACCTTGAGGACTAAGGTGCACCTGATCCAAGGCATGGTATTTTTAATCACCTCATGTGCATACAAAAGCTGGGCAAGGATATACAGTACTGAGTTGTCAGTGAAAGCAAACATGGGTGTAGGGACGGATAGATAGGTGAACAAGCTAAACAATTAGGTATGTCTAAATGGAGAGTGTATCCAAGATCATATATAGGGTTGGCAGACAATGGGCCTATAAG
>NW_006923364.1:43864-48553 GCF_000298275.1 Orycteropus afer afer | reverse complement strand
CATTGTAAATTTTGGTCAATGACATGAGACAAAGTATATGTGAACTGCTGTATGAAAAGTGAATTTACTCTGTAAATCTTCACCCAAATCCAAAAAAAAAAAAAAGCTGGGCAAGGAACAAGGAAGACCGAAGAAGAGTTCATGCATTTGAATTATGACTGTGGTGAAGAATATTAAATATTCTAAGGACTGCCAAAAGAACAAATAAATCTGTCTTGGACGAAGTACAGCCAGAATGCTCTTTAAAAGCAAGGATGGTGAAACTTCATCTCACATACTTTAGACATGTAATCAGAAGAGACCAGTCTCTGAAGAAGGACATCATACTTGTTGAAAAAAAAAAAAAGAGGGTGAGCAAGAAGAGGAAGACCCTCAACAAGAAGGATTCTGATGCAGGGACTGCAACAATGTGCTCAAACGTGGCAAAGATTGTGAATATAGTTAGGACTGGGGAACGTTTTGTTCCATTGTACATAGGGTCATTGTGTCAGAACCAACTTGATGGTATCTAACAACAAGAAGACAGTATCCTAACTACTTTACTTGTATTAACTCATTTAATACTCACAAAAAATGCTATGAGGCGATTACTATTATTAATCCCATTTCATAGATGAGGAAATAAAAACAAAAAGGTTAGATAATATACCATAGTCACACAGGTAGTAAGTAGTACAGCTGGGTTTTAAAACACTTCAGCATAAAATCTTAGGAAAATCCATTTCCAAAAGGTTACTCTGCATTCAGTAAATAAAGCAATTATTTGGAAGAATAAAAAGGACATTTCTAGGACTGTGAACAAGAAAGCTTGCAAAGCAACTGATTTCCAGTTTAGTGCCAAGAAGGCAAACTATTATTGAATGTATAAAAGAGCCTTTTCCCTGGTTCATCTCTAAAGAAAAATGCTTTGAAGGAACATAATCCACACGCCCCTGGAATGCAGTCAGAACAATCGCAATCTCAGACTTTAATCTTTCTGCCAAATATGGACTCTGTTACCAACCCCCCTGGCTAGAAGTCTTCAGGATCAGGAAAACAGTCCTTTCTGGTCCCTAACGGACAGATGACAAGAGCAAATTTTTGTCTCGTGGGAAACATGGCAGGAAAAAAATCCAAGAATGGTTTTTTTGCCACCAACCTACTTTGGGAATTAAGATCATTAAAGACTAATAGCAGCTGCTAGGTACTTAGCAAATGTAGCTAATCAGACTCCCACACATGGGGAGTACTCTGAACGCACCACTGCTGCTAAGTCCCAGTCGTGACTGCAGGCTCTCCATCCCCCTCCCAACCAAGTAATTAGAAAGAACTGGGTAATTGCTTTGGCCAGACAGTAGAGGCAACAATACATCACACCTGCCCACAAGCTGTGTGGCAGGATCAGAGGTGGAAAGTGCCTTGAGGCTGAGAAATGTCAGCAACAATGATGCATAATAGGAGCTGAAATGGTGGAGCTGGGCTCTGTGGTAAACACTTGGCACAGGTGTGGTGGAGACTTGAGTTGGCACAGGGATGCCCAGTTGGAGGCTACATTTCCCGCTCAGACTGGGTGTAGTCAGATGAGAAAAGCACATTAAATGTGAGTTGAAGTGATGAGTTACTTGCCCAAGAACTGGAGCATAGATGTACCTGTGACCCAGTCTACATCTTTCAGAGGAGGACAACGCCCAAGAGAATGACCAAGGAACAAAATGGGAAGAACCAGGGTCCCCAAATGACTGTGCAGAACCACTCATGGAAGACTGTTACAAGAGAGAGAAGTAATCATCTGTCTTCCTAAAATCAGTTTTTTTGGAGGGCCTCTTTGTTCAGCATCTTTACCCTAACTGATACAGTGTTGTTAGTTGCAACATGATGACTATACACATAACAGAACAAAAGGTTGCCTGGTCCTGTGCCATGTTCATGATCGTTGATAGGTTTGAGCCCATTGTTATGGTTATCATGTAGTGCCTTCCCTTCCAACCTAGAGGGTGCTTTGTCCAGCTCTATATCAGAAAACATTCTGTTGTGATCCACAAGGTTTTCATTGGCTGATTTCCACCACTCGCCTGTCAGTTTGTTGCACTGTGGTGGCTTGCGTGTTGCTCTGAGGCTGGAGGCTATGCCACTGGTATTTCAAATACCAGCAGGGTCATCCATGGTGGACAGGTTTCAGGGGAGCCTCCAGGCAAAGACAGACTGGGAAGAAGGACAGAGCCATCTACTTTTGAAAAAACTAAGTCACTGAAAACCTTATGAATAGCAGTGAAACACTGTCTGATATACTACGGGAAATTTTTATGAATAGCCATGAAACATGGTCTGATATTATGCCAGATGAGCCCCTCAGTTGGAAGGCACTCAAAATACTACTGGGGAAGAGCTGCCTCCTCAAAATAGAGTCGACTTTAATGACATGGATGGAACAAAGCTTACGAAAATTTTATTTGCTGATGGGGCACGATTCAAAAGGGGAAAAAACAGCTGCAAGCAACCTTTAGTAATCGGAACGTGGAATGTACAAAGTATGAATCTAGGAAATTTGGAAGTAATAAAAAATGAAAAGGAATGGATAAAGATTGATATCCTAGGCATTAGTGAGCTGGAATGGACTGGTATTGGCCATTTTGAATCAGACAATCATATGATCTACTGTGCCAGGAGGAAGAAATGACAAGATAAAGGAACTAAACAGAAGATTTCAAAGAGCAGCTCAAGAAGACAAAGTGAATTATTATAATGAAATGTGCAAAGACCTGGAGTTAGAAAACTAAAAGGGAAGAACGCGCCCAACATTTCTCAAGCTAAAAGAAAGAATTGAAGCCTTGAGCTGCAATATTGAAGAATTCTATGGGCAAAATATTGAACGATGCAGGAAGCCTCAAAAGAAGATGGAAGGAATACAGAGTCACCGTATCAAAAAGAATTGGTCAATATCCAACTATTTCAGGAGATGGCATATGATTGAGAACCAATGTTATTAAAGGAAGAAGTAGAAGCTGCACTGAAGGAGTTGGCAAAGAATAAGTATCCAGGAATTGACGGAATACCCATTGAGATGTTTCAACAAAAGCATCCCATGCTGGAGGCCCTCACTTATCTATGCCAAGAAATGGAAGACAGCTACCTGGCCAAATGACTGGAAGAGATCCATATTTGTACCCATTCTGAAGAAAGGTGATCTAACAGAATGTGGAAATTATCAAACAATATCATTAATATCACACACAAGCAAAATCTTGCTGAAGATAATTCAAAAACGGTTGTAGCAGTATATTGACAGAGAACTTCCAGAAATGCAAGCTGGATTCAAAAGAAGATGTGGAATGAGGGATATCATTGCTGATGTCAGATGGATCTTAGCTGAAAGTAAAGAATACCAGAAAGATATATACATATATTTATAGAATATGCAAAGATATTTGACTGTGTGGATCATAACAAATTATGGATAACATTGAGAAGAATAGGAATTCCAGAACATTTGTGCTCATGAGACACCTGTACATAGACCAAGAGGCTGTTCTTTGAACAGAACAAGGCGATACTGCATGGTTTAAGATCAGGAAGGGTACAAGTCAGTGTTGTATCCTTTCACTATACTTATTCAGTCTTTATGCTGCACAAATAATCCAAGAAGCTGGACTGTGAAGAAGAACGTGGCATCAGGATTGGAGGAAGAATCACTAACAACCTGTGATATGCAGATGATGCAACTTTGCTTGCTGGAAGTGAAGATGACATGAAGCACTTACTGATGAAGACCAAAGACTATGGTCTTCAGTGTGGATTACACCTTAATAAAGAAAACAAAACTGCTCGCAACTGGGCTAATAAGCAATATCATGCTAAACGGAAAAAAGATTGACGTTATCAGGGATTTCATTTTACTTGAAGCCACAGTCAATACCCATGGAAGCAGTCAGGAAATCAGATGTCATATTTCATTGGGCAAATCTGCTGCAAAAGACCTCTTTAAAATGTTAAGAAGCAAAGATGTTACTTTGAAGACTAAGGTGCAACTGACACAACACATGATATTTTCAGTCACCTCATATCATATGAAAGCTGGACAATGAAGAAGGAAGACCGAAGAAGAGTTGATGCCTTGGAATTGTGGTGCTGGCGAAGAATACTGAAAAGACTATGGACTGCCAGAGGGCAAACAAATCTGCTCTAGAAGAAGTGCAGCCGGGAGAGTTCCCAGCAAGATGGCGGATTAGGCACAAGGACTGCACAGACCCTCTTCAACAAAGAAAAGGGAAACCAATTAACACAGACACAGAAGATAATCTTGGACCCCTGAGCCTTGAAGGAAGGATACAAAAGTGGACTAAACCCCAACTAGCAGAAGAATTTGCGTGAAAATACCAAAAAAGGAGACACACGGAGCTGCTGTCTGGCAGCGACCTGAGCAACCTTGATGGCACAGACGACACGGCTTGGAGATTCCCGAGTGGTAGTAGGACCTAAGAATTAACCCAAAAATCACCCTGCTAGCCAGGGACTGCACGGAGGACTGTGCACGGTGGCTGGGGAATAAACGGAGAAGGTGAAGAGAAAGGTGGGCTGAGTTGTGGACTTTTGCCAATCCAGAGGGCACCGCCATTTTGTAGGTTTAAAAAGCGGCTTGACTATTTTGGATATTTAAAGAGACAGTGCTCTCACAGATTCCTATGGTGGTAGGACTTAAGAATTAACCTAAAA
>NW_006923364.1:10217-14716 GCF_000298275.1 Orycteropus afer afer | reverse complement strand
ATCTTTCAACATACTTATTCAATCTGTATGCTGAGCAAATAATCCAAGAAGCTGGACAATATGAAGAATGTAGTATCAGAATTGGAGGAAGACTCATTAACAACTTGCAATATGCAGATGACACAATCTTGCTTGCTGAAACTGAAGGTGACTGATGAAAATCAAAGACTACCCTCTTCAGAAGCGGCTCTGGTAGCATAGTGCCTAAGGCACTTGACTGCTACCCAGAAGGCTGGTGGTTCAAATCCACCAGCCACTTCTCAGAAGGAAGATGGGGCAATCTACTCCCATAGTGATACTGCCTTGGAAACCCAAGGAGGGATCGCTATGAGTCGGGTCCGACTCGATGGCACATAACAATCATCTTCAGATGGATTGCACCTTAACATAAAGAAAACAAAATCCTCACAACTGGACCAAAAAGCAACATCACAATAAATGCAGAAAAGATTGACGTTGTCAGGGATTTCATTTTACTTGGATCCACAATGAACACTCAACACCCATGGAAGCAGCTGTCAAGAAATCAGACACTGTATTGTACTGGGCAAAATCTGCTGCAAAAGACCTCTTTAAAGTGTTAAAGAGCAAAGATGTCTCCTTGAAGACTAAGGTGCACCTGACCCAAGCCATGGTATTTCAATAGCTTCATATGCATGGAAGCAGGACGACGAATAAGGAAGACTGAAGAAAAGTTGAATTGTGGTGCTGGCACAGAGTACTGAAAATACTATGGACTTCCAGAAGAACGAACAAATCTGTTTTGGAAGAAGTATGGCCAGAATGCTACTTAGATGCAAAACTGGCCAGACTTCATCTCACCTACTTTGGTCATGTTCTCAGAAGAGATCGATTCCTGGAGAAAGATATCATGCTGGTAGAGTAGAGGGTCAGTGAAAAAGGGGAGGACCTTCAACAAGATGGACTGATAGAGTGACTGCAATGATTGTGAGGATAGTGCAGGACCAGGCAGTGTTTCATTCTGTTGTACATAGCATTGCTGTAAGTCAGAGCCAACTCAACAGCACCCAACAACAATATAATTACTATATTACTATATAATTACCCAACAGCAATATAATTACTAGGGTGGTAGATTAAAGAGATCACGACTTTTTCCCCTCTTCTCACCAATAAGTAACCAAAAGAATGTGACAGATGCTACATTCTGGGACTACCGAGCTCAGATTTTAAGAGGACTGACATCTTCCACTTTCTCTCTCTTGGAAGCCAGCTGCCATGATGTAAGGAGTCTCAGGTCAGACTGCTGAATAAGGGAAGAGTGCATGGAGAGAGGGCCTGGAGGACTGAGAAGGTGGCTCAGATGCTCTAGCCAAGCCAAACTTCCAGTTGAATGAAGCTACTTTAGGGACCATAGCTTACACCATGTGGAGCAGAAGAACCATCCTACTGAGCCCAGTCAACCACAGAATCATGAAAAAATAATAAACCATCCTTATAAGCCACTAAGTTTGGTACCCACCATGCTTGGCAATTTGTTATACTTGGCTTGCATGTTGCTGTGATGCTAGAAGCTGTACCACTGGCATTTCAAATACCAGCAGGATCTCTCATGGTAGACAGATTTCAGTGGAGCTTCCAAAAAAAAGACAGATACCAGAAAAAGAGGCCTGGTGATCTACTTCCCAGCATTAGCTAATGAAAACGCTATGGGTCACAACAGAAATTGCCCAACATAGTGCTGGAAGATTAGCCCCCTAAAATGGAAGGCACTCAGAATTCACACTGGCCACAACAATGAGCTCAAGTGTGACACTGATTGTGAATGTGGCACAGGACCAGACAGTCTTTTCTGTTGTGCAAGGAAACACCATGAGTTGAAGCCAACTCAATGACAACTAACAACAACAACAAGCTTTGGGATCATTTGTTACCTAACAATAAATAACTGAAGCAGGCAGGATGGGTGCGAAACAAACCTTTGTTCTCTTAAAGTCCCTCAAATTCAGCCTTCAGATTGACCCACCCTCACGGTTTGCACTCTCTGCTGAGGTGGGGGCCTTTCAAATATCTGAGTAGGATAGCACCCTTAAACAAATGTAGTTTCCTTGATCTTGCGAGAAGCACAGAGGGTTAGCCCCCTACAGTCAAGGTTAGTGGCATGCCCAGATGACTGCTTTGAAAGGAGAATGTCTTCTGACCAGTTTTATTACCCTGATGATATTCAAACACAATTTTCTTGCCATATTTGAGGCACTGAAAGGCACTCTCTAGTCTCCAATAGAAGTAATAAGCAGTGTTTGGGTCCTCAGCCATGTGTTTCCCTGTATTTCCCAGACTCCCTTGCAGATGGGAAAGGCCACAGTGACTGATTCTAGCCAATAGAGGATCACTTTTGGGCTGAGGCAGTTAAGAGCCGTGCGCTCCCTTTGCCCTTTGCTTCCCCTCCCAAGATGACTTGGGGAGATATGTGAGAGACGGTTGCACGATGGAGGCAGGTTGGTTCTCTGAATCGCTATTTGGAGAAGAACCCAGCTGACCAGTTTCACAGAGATGAGAAAACAAATTTGTACAAGAGAAGCCACTGAAATTTCCAATTTGTTTCTTATCATCTCTGAACATAGTCTTACACTGACTGTTGTTGTTATATGCCCTCAAGTAGTCTCCGACTCATAGCAACCCCTCCTTGGGTTTCCAAGGTGCTATCTCTGTGGAAGTAGATTGCCCAATCTTCCTTCCGAAGAGTAGCTGGTGGATTTGAACCGCCAACCTTCTGGTTAGCAGTCAAGAGCGTTAGGCACTTCCAATGCTCTACCAACCAGAGCTCCTAACAGAGCTGACTAGCAAGCATAATTTCTTGACAAAGAAAGAATTCTCAGGGGAATTTTGCAGGCATTATATGTCATCATCCCTAGTTGCAATTTGCATAATTCATCTTCCTAGAGAAATACACAGACCTTGATGGACAACTACCTAAGACTAATAGGCAACAGTTTATTGATCCCACTTGTTTTCATGGGACATAGAAAAGCATTTACTACCCAATGGATGTAAGGGGGTCTCCTTAAAGAGCCTCTCCTTGCAGTAATGTGATTAAGTCATTTTGTCATTTGGGGCCTCAGTTTCTCTATCTGGAAGGCTGGATTTAAAGATCTCTGCAGTTCATTCTTTCGTCAAAAACAGTCTTTAATTCCATATTCAGTCCGGATAATTTGGTGGGGGTTGTGAAAGCGGAGAGGAAATTTGGAAATAATTCCCTCTATGTGACAGCCCTGAAGATCATAAAAAGTTATAGTAAGAATGGAAGCAAGGATTCTAACACTTCCTACTCTTGGAGAACCTGCTGTCCTAAATTTAAACTTGGCAGAAAACTTGGCAACACCCTCCTGGCTCTTCTGCCAACAAGCTCACTGAGATGAACAAACAGCATCTTTGCTTATGTTTGGTCTGTCCTTAGCAAGGAACGGAAGGGTCTACATGGCATATAACTGACCGTATCCAAATTTACTTTCGTTTCTCCTGTCGGCTCTGCTGCCATCCATGAAAATTACTGAATGCCTGGGGCAGAAAAAGGGAGGGAAACTTTTGCAAAAGGAAACTAACTATAATAATAACTCATTCTTGACTTTCACAAAGTTTAAATTTAGCAATGCTGGGCTTTTTTTTAACAACCTGGCTTCCTCTGCATTACATGATTTCATTCACCCAAACAAATCATTCCAGTAAATTTGCAAGGCATGCAAATGCTGCTTTCGTATTAAAATATGAACACTGGTGCTCTAAAATGGCAGAAACAAGCTGCTAACACCCTGGTCTGAGCCTCTACCATCTCCCACCTGGACCAGCGCTATCACTTCCTCCTGAGTCCCCCAGCCCCGCCCTCACCACACCCCACTCTGTTCTCCCACAGTGGTCAGAGGAGCCCCTGAGCACCTAAGTCAAGTCAGGTCCCTCCTCTGCTCAAAACCCTCCAGGGGTCTCACATCACTTGGAACAAAAGCCCAACTCCTCACTGTGGCCCACTAGCCCTTCATGACCTGCCCATGCCCTCCCTTCCCTGGTCTCTTCCAACCCCCACTCACCCAGCTCTAGCCACATGGCCTCCTTACTGCCCCTCTAGAACACCAGGCACATTCCCACCTCAGGGCCTTTGCACTGGCTTTACCCTCTTCTAGAAAATCTCTTCCCCCAGACATCCACTTGCCTCCCTCTCTCACCTACATCAGTTTTGCTCAGTTCTCAAACTGTCAGAGAAGCCCACCCTCCTAACCCTATTAAAACCTCATCCCATCGCCAGCACTCCCAATCCCCCTTACCCTGTTCTGCTCCTTTGTTTTTTTCATAGTACTTACCACCTTATGACATGTTGTTGTTGTTGTTGTTGTTGTTAGATGCCGTCTAGTCATCTCCGACTCACAAGCGACCCTGTGCACAGCAGAATGAAATACCACCAGGTCCTGAGCCAGCTCCGTGATTCTTGCTATACTTGAGCCCATCGCCACTGCCATCATGTCAATCCATCTCGTTGAGAGCCTTCC
>NW_006923364.1:0-9437 GCF_000298275.1 Orycteropus afer afer | reverse complement strand
GATTGTGGAACAGACCATCAACTGCTCATATGCAAGTTCAACTTGAAGTTAAAGACAATTAAAACAAGTCCACGAGAGACAAAATATGATCTTGAATATATCCCTCCTAAATTTAGAGACCATCTAAAGAATAGATTTGATGCATTGAACACTGTTCTGCTTACCTAGTGCTGCTCTGACAAGAATATACCACAAATGGGATGGCCTTAACAAACAGGAGTTTATTCTCTTACAGTTCGGGGGGCTAGAAGTCTAAGTTCCACGTGCCAGGCTCTAGGGGCTGTGTGAAAGCTCCTTGACCTTGGGCTTCAGCTCTGCCTCTTGCTCCCAGCCCACTGAAGCTAGAGGCATCTTCACTCAGGCAGCTACTGGCTGTTGAGGCTAACAAGCCCAAGGTCGACAAATAAAATAAAAAGTAACAGTCTCAATGTTACTAAACCATATGGCAGGTCATTAATTTAAGTCCATTGTAAGTCCAAGGTCGGCAGAGCATGGCAGGCTGCTGAACAACGACACGGCTACATGCAGGGTCCAAGCGTGCCATAGGCTAGAGACCATTCCCAAGGCTTCTCCTTATATATAGGAAGCAGTCCACATCCCAAAAGCAGCTACTTAGCTGCTTGTGGTAGATCCCACCATGGAGTTGATTGCCAGTCTCAACATGGGGAATAACTACCACCAGCTGCCCAGCCACTCAACCAGGCCCAGCCAAGTTGACACACAAACTTAACCACCACATTATATCAACTTACTCATTATTTCCATTCTAGATTCATCCCCATTAACCTAGTCTCAGAGACCCCTAATCTTCTCAGCTATACTTTAGAATATTTGTGGACCACTTGGTTTCATATAACCAAAACCAAACACACTGCCGTCGAGTCAGATCCAACTCACAGAGACCCCCTCCTTGAGTTTCCGAGGTGGTATCTCTACAGAAGTAGATTGCCCAACCTTCCTTCCGAGGAGTTGCTGGTGAGTTTGAACCGTCAGCCTTCTGTTATCAGTCAAATGCCTTAGGCACTATGCCACCAGAGCTCCTACAGATGGTTTTTTAAAAGAGTATATTGATCAAACATGATATTCACTACTTTATGGGCTCACCTGCTATTTAGCTGAAAAGTGACTCAAGGATATCATTTTATTTCAACACTCAAAGATTATCTCAGGATAACAGTTTCAGGGATTCCTCCTGTCTCAGTGAATCCAGTAAGTCTAGAATTTTTGAAAATGTTAAGTTCTGTTCCACATTTTTATCCCTTTCTATCTGGATCTATCTATTGTGGTCCTAATCAGAGCATTCGATATTGGTAGCTGGGCATCATCTAGTTCTTCTGGTCTCAGGGTAGAGAAGGCCATGGTTCATGTAGACTCTTAGTCCTATAAACTGGTTCCAACTCTGAGTTTTGGGTTGTGATGGGTAATTTTGTATGTCTCCTTTACTAGGCTATGACTCAGTGGCTTGTCCTAGATATGGGACTGGTTGCTGTTCCGTAATGTACTGTAATGTAATGTGTTGTGTTATGTTGTGTGTGCTATCAAGTTGATTCTGACTCATAGTGAGCCTGTGTGACAGAGTAGAACTGCCCCATAGGGTTTTCTTGGTTATAATCTTCATAGAATCAGATCACCAGGTCTTTCTCCTGTGGAGCTTCTGGGTGGATTCAAACCACCAACCTTTCAGTAAGCAGCCAAGCTCTTAACCATTTGAGACACACTCTCTCTCTTTTGACCCTGAATTCCTCTCATCGCCTGACCTATGGATCTTGGAATGCAAGCCTGAAGAAGTCTCTGGCCTACTGCCTGACCTGTAGATTTTGGAACTGCCCCATACTAAAAGACACTGAAGAGACCTGGCAAATGCAATGTGTGACTCTGAATCAGATTTTTTTGCCATAAAGGGCATTGTTGAGGCCGTTGATGAAATGTAAGCATCTAGGCATTAGATGGTCACCTTGGAGCAAAGCTACACCTCTGTGGTTCAGTGATCTTGTAGCAGAGTGTCCTTGGGGTTAGGAAATACACCCTGAAGAATCAAGGAGTAGCAGGTATCCTGTCTGCAACTTACTCTCAAATGGTTCAGAAGTGTTGACAGGTAAAGGTAATGTAGGTGCTCTGTGTATGTATCAGCAACTTTTACATAAATTGAAAATATTTTCTAAAAAGTTGTTTTTTAATCACCCTGTCAATTGATAAAATGTGAATATGAACTATATACTAGATAATAGTTATTATGTCAATATTAAATTTCCTGAATTTAGTAATTATATTGCAGTTACATAAAACAATGTCCTTGTTCTTAAGAGATGCATAATAAATATCTAGGAATGAAGGGTCAGGATGTTTGCAACTAACTTTCAAAAGGTTTCAGAAAATACTAACAACAACATGTGTGTGTGTGTGTGTTGTTGTTGTTGTTGTTGTTCGGTGTCATTGAGTCAGCTCCTACACATAGCAACTTCATGCATAACAGAATGACACGTTGCCTGGTCCACACTATTGCCACAATAACTGCTATGTTTGAACTAATTGTAGCCACTATATCAGTCCATCTCATGAAGGGTCTTCCTCTTTTTCACTGCCCCTTGACTTTCTCAGGCGTGATGTCTTTCTCCAGCAATTGATCCCTCCTGATGACATGTCCAATGTAAGTGAGATGAAGTATCACCATCCTCACTTCTAAAGAGCATTCTGGCTGTACTTCCTCCATGAAAGGTTTGTTCATTCTTCTAATATATTCAATATTCTTCATCAAGACCACAATTTGAATGTGTCCATTCTTCTTCAGCTTTTCTTTTTCCTTTTTGGAAATTTTTTTACATGCATATGAGGTGACTGAAAATACCATATATACATACATAGAGAGAGAGAGATTCAGAGAGACAGAAAGAGATTACAGCAATGATTCACATTTCCATCTCCACCTTTAAGTGTTGATTCAACAATATTGTGTGGTCCTAATTAAAGAGTACTTATCCCCCTCTGAAAGTAAGACTACCTTCGAGATTTGCATAAACCATTCAGGAACCAGGGAACCTTCCAGGAGATGAATAGGTGATAGATGAATCTTGAAGTGTGGGTTAGAATATTTTGAAGTTGGTGACTCAGAAATTGAAGTGAGAAAAGGACACCTGTGCAGACGCATCTGCAAGACAAAATCAGAGCCCAGCAGCAAGTGCTGCTCTGCCCAGACTGAATGGAGGGAGTCACTGGGTGGGGGCGGGCAATGCTGCCAGAATCTCAAAATAGAGCTGTTTACAACGTCCTCTCATAGCGTGTCAGACAAACAGCAGTGAGGACTGCAACATTCCGGAATGACTGTGTGTCAAATGGAGACACTGTGAAGCTGAGAGAGGGCAGAAGCTATGCAGGAAACACTCTGAATTTCTTTCCAAATCTGGGTCAAAATGCCCAGCTGTGGAATCAGGAGATCTTCTCAGCTCTCTGGGAAGCAACGCCACCTTGTCCATGTCTGTCAGGAGGTCACAACTGTTGGCTTCTTGTGAGTAATTGATACATTTGCCTCACTTTCATTGAGCACTGATATTCCAGGTGCTAATCTCTGGAAAATAGTAGGTTATCCCCATTCCTGCTCTTGTGCGATTATAGTCCACTGAGAAAAAGAAAGAGGTAGTTACAAGTATAATGGACTTAATTCTTGGTGCCCCCTTCTTCACCTTCCTGGACTCCCCCATATGCCATGGGACTTAGCAGTCACTCTCACTAGAGACACACTTCCCAACGTTTGACTTTGGGCTCAGCCATGTGACCTGCCTTGGTCAATGGGATATAGGGGAAGACTCACAGTGACTTAAAGGGCCTTACATATTCCCACTTTCCTTCTAGTGTCTCTGATCACCATAAAGAGAGCTACTCCCAGTGAGCTGCTCCTCCTTTGGCCATGCCCCCAGAATGAATATATGCACAGGCGACCTGGACTCAGTCTGCAGAGAGAAGCCAAAGCATGAATCAAACCCATCCAGCTGATCCCAGGCTGCATCAGCCAAGTCCCAGCCAAACTTCAGATGCATGAGCAAGAATAAATTATTGTTATTTTTGGAACACTCACCAAAATAGTTCATATGTCCATCTGTAAAACAAGTCTGAATGAATTTCAAAGGATTGAGATCACAGAGTATGTTCTCTAACCACAGTAAATTAAGCTAGAAATCAACAACAGCAACAAAAAAAAATAGCTAGAAAATCCCCACTTATTTAGAAATCAAGCCACATATCTCTAAATAGCCCATAGGTCAGAGAATAAATCAAAATAGAAATTAGAAAATATTTTGGACTCAATGATAATGAAAATGTTGTTGTTGTGATGTTGTCTACATTATCTAATGCTGCTATAATAGAAATGCCACAAGTGAGTGGCTTTAACAAACAGAAATTTCTTCTCTCATAATTTGGGGAGCTCTGGTAGCATAGTGGCTAAGGCACTTGACTGCTAACCAGAAGGCTGGTGGTTCAAACCCACCAGAGGAGGCTAGAATTCAGATCACTGGCTCTAGAGGAAGACTTTCTCCTCTCTGTAAGTTCTGGAGGAAGATCTTTGTCTCTTTACCTTCTGCTTCCTGGTTCCTTGGAGATCTCCATGTGTTTTGGCATATATCTTACTTCATCTCTCTGCTTGCTAGTTTGATCTCTTTTATATCTCAAAAGAGATTGACTTAAAACATACCATACATTAACCTTGTCTCATTAACATGACAATGACAACCCATTCCCAAATGGAACTGTAACCACAGACGTTGTTGTTGTTGTTGTTTGCCGTCGAGTCGGCCCCGACTCATAGCGACCCCTCCTTGGGTTTCCGAGGTTAGAATTTACAACACATATTTTGGGGGACACAATTCAATCCATAGCAGCCATCAGGTCAACCAGAGGTTGGCAGTTCAAACCAACCAACCACTCCATGGAACAAAGATGGGGCAACCTACTTGCATAAAGATTTATTGCCTTGGAAACCCAATGGGGGTAGTTATGAGTCAGAATTGACTTGATGGCAGTGGGTTTAGGACAGAGTAGAACTCCCCATAGAGAGTGCTAGGCTGTAATCTTTACGGGAGCAGATTGTCATGTCTTTTCTCCCAAGAAGCTGGTGGGTTTGAACCACTGACTTACCAGTTAACAGATGAGTACTTAACCATTGAGCCACCAGGGCTCCTGGATAATGAAAATATAACATATCAAAAGTTGTTTGATACAGCTAAAGCAGTAATTAGAGGAAAATGCAGAGCTTTAAATATCTATATTTAAAAAGAAGGAAAGTTTAAAAATGGTTGTTTAAGACACTGAATTTTGGACTTTCTTCTTATGCAGTAATAGCTGACTGCCACAATAATTAATGCTGACATTTTATTTGTTATGTGTCAGGCATTGCTCTAAGTATCTTGTAAATATTGCATATGTTAATTCATTGAATCTTTAGAAGAACTGTAGGAAGAAGATCCTATTATTATCCCTTTTAGACACAAGTAAAGAGAGCTACAGTTATGTGTAAGGAGTAAAGTCAAGATTCAAATCCAGGCAGCCTAGCTTCAGAGTATAGACTTTTAGCCATTATGCTATACTGCACCGGGAAGTGCATCATGATAAGTGCTACATAGAGGTGGAGGGACTTAACTCAAAGGGTAAGTAAAACCTTTTTGAAAGAAGTGATGCTAGAAGCTGACTATTGAATAAGAAAGAGGTAACCTAGATGGTTAAGAGAAAGCAAAGGTTAATGAAAGTGTTATGCAAAGACACACAGGCATGAAGAACACAGTACAGAATTCAGTGTGGCTGGCTAGTGCACAGGGTGAGCATGGGTGGACAGAAAGTGAGGCTGCTAAGAAGCTGGTGGTGTGGACCCTAAGGCATTTGACTGCTAACCGGAAGGTTGATGGTTCAAACCCACCAGCCATTCTGTGGAAGTCCATAAAGATTTACCACCTCAGAAACCCAAAGAGGGTCGCTATGCGTTGGAATCGACTTGATGGCAGTGAGTTTTTTTGTTTTTGTTTTTGGGGTTTTGCTTGTTTGTTTTTTTTTTTAATGCATTTAAGTTGGAATTTTATCCCAAAGTCTTCAGGGATCAAAGATTGGTTAAGTAGGAAGGGGACATAATCATATTTGCATTTCAGAAAGATGGATCTGGGGTTGTTGTTGCTTTTGTCAGGTGCCATTGAGTCATCTCCAACTATGTACAACAGAACAAAACACTGCCTGGTCCTGTGCCAGCATCATGATCCTATACCTGACTCCATCATTGCAGCCACTGTGTCAATCCAGCTTGTTGAGGGCCTTCCCTTTTCTCATCAACCCTTCACCTTACCAAGCATGATATCCTTCTCCAGGGAATGGTCCCTTCTGACAACATGACCAAAGTATGTGAGACAAAGTCTGACCATTTGCTAAAGAGGTAGGGAGGCCACATCTTCTGACCTCTTCTAACCACACAAGAGGAAGACAGAATCACCATCAGTAGCCCAAGGTCTATTCCTGCAAGGCCAGACATGCTACCTCCCTGCAGCCCTTTCACCAACCCTGACCAACTGTTCCTCCTGCAGCACTCACCACCTTTCTGCTGGGTTCGATAATTTACTGCAGTGGCTACACGGAACTCACGGATTATGGGGTTTATTAGGGAAGCACCAGGCTACAATTCAAGTTCAGGAAAAACACTCAGTCTCTCTCAGCCCACCGCCTCTCAGCCAACAGTCTCCCTCAGTCTCTCTCCCAGCAGTGCATGTCTCTTGGTGTCTCTCTCAGCAATGTGTGTCTCTTACATCTCTTTCCCAGTAGCGCATGTCTCTCAGGAGTGCGTGTCTCTCAAGAGTGTATTTCTCAGGAGCACGTTTCTGTCAGCAGCATGTCTTCCTCAACCAGCAGTCAGAGAGACTTCTGCCTCTAGGAGGCCTCCTTTTGAGCCTGGCAGAGTGGCCAAACTAGCCAATCATAACATCAAAATTCTAAGCACCTGAGAGATAGAGCAAACTTCCCAGAACATTGCTTTGTGCCACTCCCAACAGAAATCCCCAGGTGGATAACTCTTACAATCAGGAGCTCCTCATTTGCTCACAGAAAATTCCACCATGGAGTTTACAAAGACTTATGGCTAGAAAAGCCATATCAGGTAATTTACTACACCACACTATTCTTGCTTCCAAGGAGCGTTCCAGCTGCACTTCTTCCAGGACAGATTTGTTAGTTCTTTCAGCAGTCCATGGTATTTTCAGTATTCTTTACCAATATCACAACTCAAAAGCATCAACTCTTCTTCAGTCTTCCTTATTCATTGACCAGCTCTCACATGCATATGAGGCAATTGAAAATACCATGGCTTGGGTTGGGCTCACCTTAGTCTTCAAGGAGACATCTTTGCTTCTCAGCTCTTGAAAGAGTTCTTTTGCAGAAGATTTGCCCAATGCAATACATCATCTGATGTCTTGACTGCTGCTTCCATCAGTGTTGATTGTAGAATCAAGTAATATGAAGTTTTTGACAACTTCAATCTTTTCTCCCTTTATCATGATACTGCTTATTGGTCCAATTGTGAGGATTTTTGTTTTCTTTACTTTGAGGTGTAATCCATATTGCAGATTGTAGTCTTCAATCTTCATCAGTAATTGCCTCAAGTCATCCTCACTTTCAGCAAGCAAAGTTGTGTTGTCTGCATATCGCAGGTTGTTAATGAGCCTTCCTCCAATCCTGATGCCACATTCTTCTTCATATAATCCAGCTTCTTGGATTATTTGCTCAGTGTACAGATTGAATAAGTATGGTGAAAGGATAAAACCCTGACACACTCCTTTCCTGATTTTAAACCATGCAGTGTACCCCCTTGTTCTGTTCTAATGACAAACTCCTGATCTATGTACAGGTTCCTCATGAGCATAATTGATTGTTCTGTAATTCCCATTCTTATCAATGTTATCCATAATTTGTTATGATGCACACAATTGAATGCTTTTGCATAGGCAAGAAAACACAAGTAAACATCTTTCTGGTATTCTTTGCTTTGAGCCTAGATCCATCTGACATCAGCAATGATATCCCTCATTCCACATCCTCTTCTGAGTCCAACTCACATTTCTGGAAGTTCTCTGTCAATATATTGCTGCAACCACTTTTTAATCATCTTCAGTAAGATTTTACTTGCATGTGATATCAGTGATATTGTTTGATAATTTCCACATTCTGTGAGATCGCCTTTCTTTGGATTGAGTACAAATATGGATCTCTTCCAGTCAGTTGGCCAAGTATCTGTCTTCCAAATCTCTTGGCATAACCGAGTAAGTACCTCCAGCAAGGCATCCATTTGTTGAAACATCTCAATGGATCTTCTGTCAATTCCTGGAGGCCTGCTTTTTGCCACTTTCTTTAGTGCAACTTCAACTTCTTCCTTCAATGCCATTGGTTCTTGATCATATGCCACCTCCTGAAATGGATGAACATTGACCAATTATTTTTGATACAGTGACTCTATGTATTTCTTCCATCTTCTTTTGATGTTTCCTGCATCATTCAATGTATTGCTCATATAATCTTAAGGCTTAAGTTTTTTCTTCAGTTCTTTCAGCTTGAAGAATGCCAAGGATGTTCTTCCCTTTTGGTTTTCTTACTCTAGGTATCACAATATATGGGATATGAGTGTACAATTAACTTTACCCAAGGAATTTGGTGTTTGAACCCACACCTGTGGCTTCCGGCCAAACAAAAGACAGGCATAGGAGTTGAACATGTACCTGAGGCAGATACACTCTTTGGAGAGATCAATCATGGGAGAATGAAGGGCTGCTTATGCACAGGGAGACAGCTCGGGGGGCAGGAGTGCATGGAGGGATGGACATGGGGAAGAGGTAACTATTGGGAGGAAGTGGGAGAGGAGCTGTTGCATTGTGGTAAATTGTAGTCAATGTCATGAGACAAAGTGTATGTGAACTGCTGTATGGAAAGTGAATTTGCTCTGTAAATTTTTACCCAAATGATGAGGGGGGAAAAAAAGATTTACAGCCTGGGAAACCGTATGGGGCAGTTCTACCCTGCCCTGTGCGGTTGCTATGAATTTGAATCAACGCAATAGCAATTGGCTGGGTTTGATTACCTCACGATATCCCTGAGACACTAACATATCTTCTCACTTGTCTCCCTCTCCTAACTCCCTTGCTGCTGCTTCCTAGCACCATTTCCCTAAAATTTTCAGAAAGACAAAATGCAAGACAACATTTTAAAGGAAAAGAGTGGTCATAATGTCAAGTGCTTCAGACAGACCACAAATAATAGAGTTAGGAAAAATGAATGGAACCTAGAAGAAATTCATTTCAAATCCCCAACTTGTCCCAAGGCAAAAGAAGTGTTTGGTTCTATTCTGAGAAGTATTGAATAAATTAGCATTTAAAGAGAAACCAAATAAATGGGTTCCCCTTTATCTCTACAGGAGCTCTGGTGGC
>NW_006923363.1:50984-51475 GCF_000298275.1 Orycteropus afer afer | reverse complement strand
GTTGGAAAATTTGGCCTTGGTGACAGAAATAATGCTGGAGATCTCATGATAGAATTTTGCAAGACCAATGACTTATTCATTGCAAATACCTTTTTTCAACAATGCAAATGGCAGCTATCCATGTGGACTTCACCATATGGAATATATAGGAATCAGATCGACTACATCTGTGGTAAGAGGCGAAGTCCACGAGAGGCAAAATATGATCTTGACTGTATCCCCCCTGAATTTAGAAACCATCTAAAGAATAGATTCGATGTGTTGAACACCAGTGAAGCCAGAAGCATAATGGGATGACATCAAGAACATCATCCAGGAAGAAAGCAAGAGGTCATTAAAAAGACAAGAAAAAAAGAAAAGACCAAAATGGGTGACAGAAAAGACTCTGAAACTTGCCCTTGAGTGGAGAGTAGCCAAAGCAAATGGAAGAACTGACAAGACAAAAGAGCTGAACAGAAGATTTCAAAGAGCAACTCTAGCAGACAAAGCCA
>NW_006923363.1:49714-50316 GCF_000298275.1 Orycteropus afer afer | reverse complement strand
GGCCAACTGACTGGAAGAGATCCATATTTGTACCCATTTCAAAGAAAGGTGATCCCACAGAATGTGGAAATTATCAAACAATATCATTAATATTGTGCACAAGTAAAATCTTACTGAAGATAATTAAAAAATGGTTGCAGTAGTTTATTGACAGAGAACTTCCAGAGGTGCAAGCCGCATTCAGAAGAGGATGTGGAACAAGGCATATCATTGCTCATATCAGATGGATCTTGGCTCAAAGCAAAGACTACCAGAAAGATGTTTACTTGTGTTTTATTGACTATGCAAAAGCATTTGATTGTGTCTTCTTGTTGTTAGGTGCTGTCGAGTCATTTCCGACTCATAGCGACAGCGCAGCAGAACACTGCCTGATCCCGTGCCAGCTCCATGATCCCTGCTGTACTTGAGTCCATCATCACAGCCACCATGTCAATCCATCTCATTGAAGGCCTCCCCCTTCAACGACCCTCCACCCTACCAAGCATGACATCCTTCTCCAGGCAATGCTCCCTTCTGACAACATGACCAAAATAGGTGAGATGAAGTCTGGCCATTCTCGCTTCCAAGGAGCATTTCGGGTGCACTTCCTCCAGGACAGATCT
>NW_006923363.1:46464-47539 GCF_000298275.1 Orycteropus afer afer | reverse complement strand
TGCATCATTCAATATTTTGCCCATAGAATCTCTCAATATTGCAACTCGAGGCTTAAATTTTTTCTTCAATTCTTTCAGCTTGAGAAATGCCAAGTGTGTTCTTCCCTTTCGGTTTTCAAACGCCAGGTCTTTGCACATTTCATTATACTAATTGGTTTTGTCTGCTCGAGCTGCTCTTTGAAATCTTCTGTTCAGCTTTTTTATCTTGTCATTTCTTCCATTTGCTTTTGGGAGAAAGAGGATTAAAAGCCAGGAACCTGGACAGAGGAGCAGTCAGCCGCAGGGATCCATGTGAGCAGAGGGAACCCAGGCACGCCTAAAGCAGCAGGGCGTGAGAGTGGGAGAAAAGGGATTAAAAGTCCAGGAACTCCGACAGAGGAGGAGTCAGCCACAGGGACTCAGGTACGGGTGGTACGAGAGGTTTCCAAGAGGGAGACAAACCTGTCTGTTGGTTTGTCGTACAGTGGTGACGTGCTGATGTGAGTTTTGAGGCTGAACCACTGGTGTTTCAAACCCAGCAGGATGCACATGGTGCACAGGTATCAGCCCAGCTTACAGACTGAGACAGACTAGGAAGAAAGAATTGGCCAGGGATAACCTTATGAATTAGATTGTGTGGATCATAACAAACTGTGGATAATGTTGAGAAGAATGAGAATTCCAGAACTCATAAGGAATCTGTACATAGAATAGGAGGCTGTTGTTCGAATGGAACAAGGGGACACTGCATGGTTTAGAGTCAAGAAGGAAGTGCATCAAGTTTGTGTCCTTTCACTATACTTATGCAATTTATATGCTGAGCAAATAATCTGAGAAGCTGGACTGTTGGAAAAAGAATGTGGCATCAAGATTGGAGGAAGAATCATTAACAACCTGTGATATGCTGATGACACAACTTTGCTTGCTGAAAGTGCGGATGCCTTGAAGCTCTTACTGATGAAAATTGAAGAATGTAGTCTGCAGTATGGATTATACTTCGATATAAAGAAAACAAAAATCCTCACAACTGGACCAATAAGCAACATCACGATAAATGGAGAAAAGATTGAAGTTGTCAAAGACTTCACATTGCTTG
>NW_006923363.1:43462-45854 GCF_000298275.1 Orycteropus afer afer | reverse complement strand
GGTTCAAGTGTGCTGTAAGCTAGAGACCATTCCCCAAGGCTTTTCCTTATGTACAGGAAACAGACCACATGCCAATGGCAGCTACTCAGCTTCTTGTGGTAGACCCCACCATGGAGTTGATTGCCAGTCTCATCATGGGGAATAACTATCACCAGCTGCCCAGCTACTCCACCAGGTCCAGTCAAGTTGATACACAAAGATAACTACCATAAGACTGAAGAAAAGTTGATGCTTTGAGTTGTGGTGCTGGTGAAGAATGCTGAAAGTACCATGGACTGCTAAAAGAGCTAACAAATCTGTCCTGGATGAAGTGTAGCTGGAATGCTTCTTGGAAGCAGGCATGGCCAGACTTTGTCTTACCTAGTTTGGTTATGTTATCAGAAGGGACCATTCCCTGGAGAAGGATGTCATGCTTGGTAAAGTGGAGGGTCAATGAAAGAGGGGAAGGCCTTCAACGAGATGGATTGACCCAGTGGCAGTGGCGATGGGCTCAAGTATACCAGGGATCATGGAGCTGGTGTGAGACCAGGCGGTGTTTCGTTCTGCTGTGCATAGGGTTGCTATGAGTTGAAAATGACTTGACAGAACCTAACAACACCAACAACAAGAACAGTAATCCAAAGGGTGACGATTGAAAACCTTGTGGGGTGCTCGCCTACTCTGTAAAACTGGAGTCACCATGAGTTGGAATCTAGTCAATGGCAACTTTTATTTATTTATTTTTTATGCGTATAGTGTAATGATTATCACAGGAGTCCTGGTGACACAGTGATTAAGTGCTCAGCTGCTAACCAGAAGGTCTACAGATTGAACTTCACCAGCTGCTCCCTGGGAGAAATGTGATAGTCTGTGGCCATAAAGATGACAGTCTTGGAAACCATAGGGGGCAGTTCTGCTCTGTCTTACAGGGTTGCCGGGAGTCAGAATTGACTCTGGTGGTGGGTTTGGTGTGGGTTTCATGCTTAGCACAGGAGCAGGGTAGTCTGAAGGGACAGCAAAGACACTTGTTTGCTGTGACAGGTGTGCAGCTTGCTTGCTGCATCTCAACTCACCTCTGTGGCCTGGAAACGGAGCCAAGGTTCCAGGATTAATGCATGTGGAGGCAGCAGGGCTTAATCATTGACTAGTGCAATGTTCGTTACTTAACTAAATTTTAGTTCGTTAATTGAACTAAAATAAATTTTCTGACTTTTATGTGATAGTGTACCTTGAGAGATAGGATTAGAATGAAGAATAACCATCATTAATATAAAACCAGTACCAGTTGAATGACATGGCTTCGGTAGGAAGTTGTCTCCTGCCCAGTTATAAGGTGCGCAACCCTGAGTGCTTGTAGGAGAAAGGGAAAACGCCTTCGGGTGTTTAGAGAGGGACGCCGCAGGCAGTGGGCAGTGGTGAGCTGCTGCGCTCTGCAGTCTGGATGGAGGCCGAGTGCATGAGTGGAGTCGCAGAAGCCATGAGCCCATCTTGCAGGCAGTTGAGCAGCAGGCAAGTGATTTTCTGTGTCCTGTATCCACACTCTGCAACCCATAGGAAGTTACTGTCTTCAGAAAGGGTCGAACAGAGCTGCTCAGAGAATTTAAGTCCTTAGACTGGTGACTGAAAACAACCAACTGGAAAAAAGCATGGGAAATACATGTCAGGGTGATCCTTCACGAGTGGGTTGTAGTTCCAAAGGGCTCTGAAGCAGATCGGTGAGCAGTGTGTGAAGTTACTTCTTTCTAGGTACTCTCCGTAAGGCTCCGTGGGGAAATCTGGGTAGGACACATGGGTCAAGAGGACACTCAGCAATGCTTCTACGTAGATTTACTACCAAAGTAATAATAATAATAATAGTGGTGCTATTGATATTTTATCACTGATAACTCTAAAAGTTAACTATCACACTAATTGCTATGTTCTTTTTTTTAAAACTTTATATTGTTATGTGGGTGCAATTATACAAAGCGTATTTGTTTAACATTCAAGAGTTCATACAATCTTGCTTAGTGACACTGATTACAATCCCTGCATTGTAACAACTCTCCTCCCCCACCTGCTCCTTGTAATTACACCTTCCCTGTGTCCTTATCTATGTGTTCCTGCCTGCCTACCTCTTCCCTGTGCAAATGCTTCCTTCAGATCTCCCCTGGCTGACTTTTGGAAGGAGTGTGTCTCCCTGGGGTAGGTGTGCAGCTTGCTGTAGTAATTCTTACCCTCCTTTGCACATGGGAAACTTCAGGCTAGTTCTCACCTGCGTCTTGGTGAGGGGCTTGCTTACTCTTGTTCTTGGTGTAGATACAAGCCTATGCAGGGGCACTCCTCCACCTCCTTTATCTTCTTCATTCACATTCCATGCTTTTTTCATTGTCAGCATTGACAGTTACAACCGCTTCCCCCACCTGGCCATGAC
>NW_006923363.1:41281-42574 GCF_000298275.1 Orycteropus afer afer | reverse complement strand
TCATGATTTGAATAGCCTGACTTCATGGTTTTAAGTAAGAAACAGAGAGTAATATAATTTTAAGTCTTGATAATCTCTATCAGTTAAATAGAATGGAATTAAGGTACCACCATTTGAAGAGTAGAACACAGGTCAGGGATTTGAGAACTAGATGTTTAGGTGTGATTTGGTGTGTTTCTCACATTTACATGTTACTACTCATTGATGGATGTAGCCCTGCTTCCCACCCCCTGTTCTTAAAGTTCATCTGTGTTGAGGTTTTTACTCACCTATACTAAAATACACCTATGGGTACATTTTGAGAGTGCAGGTCAGTGAGCTTTGCCAAATGTGTATACACAGGAGGCATGCCCATCCACCCAGAGTGTTTCTTCCTGCCTCCTTGTGCTTAGTTTTCCTTACAGTTGCCCCAAGCAGCTGTTGATGTATGTTCTGTCACTGTGGGTTAGTGTTGCCTGTTCTGGAACTTTATACATAAAAAGGAGTCGTGTGTTGCAGTCTCTTGTATCTGACTTCTTTTGATTGATGTCATGGTTTTGAGATTCTTCGTGTTTCTTCACATGTATCACTGAGTAGTGCTCTTTCCTGTCTTCAGCTTTTAAAATAACATTTCTTCATAACTGTGACATTGGGGTCCAAAAGCTGGTGCCTCAGGGCAGTTTGATATTAAAAGTTCTCACAGTTCCTTAGGGCTGCAGCTTTGGTTACCTCCATTTAGGGGACAGTTTTGATGATGCTTATTTTCTCCCTAGCCTGATGCCAACATTTTTCTTCACAAATTTTACCTACCTTTTTGTCTCCCCTTGCTTTTTCTGAAGGCAAAAGCGAGAAGTGAGCTGACTACACTGTGTGTTGTGTATCCTTGTGTGAGATGCCGTAATGGTCTTTTTCCAATCAGGAAGGCATTTGCCAAGATTTACTGACACTCCCCAAGTTTATCCCCTACTCTCTTGATCAAGAGCCTTGTTGAGTGTTGTATGACAGAAGATCTATTCTTAACCATTTCCATAGTAACCTTTGTGTGCATAGGAAAAAGCTGAGAAGTGTAGAACTAAACTGATATGTGTAGAATAGCAGAAATTGAATTCTAACAGAGTTTAACTAAGATTTAAAATGGGATGGGTTGAAGAGCTTGCTTTCTTAACCCATGGACCAAGAGCTCCAAGGCAATCTAAGCATGGCTTTTGGAGACGTGTATCAAAAGTCCGAACCACGAATGCTGATGGAAGGCAAACCAGATATTCTTTACTAAGGAACCAAACCAGACTCTTAATTTTTAATAGCATCCTCCCC
>NW_006923363.1:40443-40951 GCF_000298275.1 Orycteropus afer afer | reverse complement strand
TTTTTCTTGTCATCATTGTCCCTGGAGTTAATGACCAAATCATCCTGTTCTGGATTTCCCCTTTCCTGCACCCCTTGTTTTCTTTATTCTCTTCTTTTTTTCTCTGGATTTGGTGGAGCACTTTCCTCAGTTGCTTACTGAGTCGGGATGCATATCACTTTTCAGTTTTTGAGTTTGCGGGTCTCAGTGTATCTTTATTCTTTCCTCACACTTGATTGATAGTTTTTCTGCAAAAAAATTCCCTCTTGTAGTTTTGAAGGCCTTCCTCCTTTGTCTTGTTGCTTACAGTGTTGCCCTTGATAAAAGTCTGATGCCATTCTGATTCACAGTTCTTTGTCTGGCGACTTCCTGTTTTGATTTCTCTTTGGAAGCTTTTCAGATGATTTCTCTTGTACTCTTAGGTGTCAGGATGATGTGCCCTGGCCATTATGGCATCTCACACTAGGATATGCACAGTGTAGCCAGCTCACTCATCGTCCTGAGCACTTGGTGTGCCTTTTCCCTCTGG
>NW_006923363.1:39160-40083 GCF_000298275.1 Orycteropus afer afer | reverse complement strand
CATAAACTCACTGCCCCCCAAGTTTCCTGTCTGATCTTTCAAGTTGCTCATGTGAGATTGACCCCACAGAGGTAGATCTTAAAAGAGCACAGTGCTCAAGGAGGACATTCTTTACTAAGGAACCTGTCTATCGTTTGATTTTCTATCACTCCTCTGTCAGTTTGTTGTCCTGTGGTGGTTGCATGTTGCTGTAAGGCTGGAAGCTATATGACTGGTATTTCAAATACCAACAGGGTCACTCATGGTGGACAGGTTTCAACGGAGCTTCCAGACAAAGACAGACTGGGTTGAAGGACAGGCCGTCTACTTCTGAAAAAGTTTCTCAGTGAAAGCCTAATGAATAACAGTGAAACATTGTCTGATCTAGTGCTGGAAGATAAGCACCTCGTGTTGGAAGGCACTCAAAATACGAATGGGGAAGAGCTGCCTCCTCAAGAGATGTGGATGGAGTAAAGCTTCCGGAACCTTGGTTTGCTTATGAGGTGTGACTCAGCATGGAAGGAAAGAGCTGCAAGCGTTCCTTAATAATCAGAACTTGGAATGTATGAAGTAGACATCTAGGAAAATTGGAAGTTGTCAAAAATGAAATAGAATGTATAAAGATCAATATCCTAGGCATTACAACCAAACCAGACTCACTGCTGTCGAGTCTGTTTGACTCACAGTGATCCCTCCTTGGGTTTCCGAGGCGGTGTCTCTAGGGAAGGAGATCGCCCAACCTTTCTTCTGAGGAGTGGCTGGTGGGTTAGCAGTCAAATGCCTTAGGCATTGCACCACCAGAGCTCCCATCCTAGGCATTAGTGAGCTGAAATGGCCTTGTATTGGGCATTTTGGATCAGATAATCATATTGTCAACTACAATGGTCATGACAAAGTGAAGAGGAATGGCATCACATTCATCACCCAAAAGAATATTTCAAGAT
>NW_006923363.1:5704-6806 GCF_000298275.1 Orycteropus afer afer | reverse complement strand
GAGACTAATTTTCTTGCTATCTACTTTAGTTCAAGTTAATTCTTGTTGATCCTTAATTAGTGTCTTACTTGGAAAGTTGTCTATGGTCATTCAATTTGGAAAACAGTGTAATAATTAATGCATTTAAAAAATTTCCCTTTATTTGTATTGATATTAAGGACCTCTGGTGTATAGTGGTTAAGGCATTTGGCTGCTGACCAGAAGGTTGATAGTTCGAACCCACCACCTGTTCCATGGAAGAAAGTTGAGGCAGTCTGCTTCTGTGAAGATTTACTGCCTTGGAAATCCAGTTTGTGTGTAGTTGTGTGTTTGTGTGTCAGTTGCTATGAGTTGGAATCAACTCAATGGCAGTTAGTCTGGAGTTTGACATTATTATTATTATTGTTTATGCATATTACTAAACTTAGATGAATATTTCATGTTTCTCTTCACAAAAATCCCATAAAAGAAGGTCACTGGTTGTTGCAGTCAGTTAAGCACTTGGCTACTAACTGAAAGATTGATGGTTCAAAGCTACCCAGAGGCACCTTGAAAGAAAGGCCTGGTGATCTCCTTCTGAAAGGTCACAGCCGTTGACAGTCCTGTGGAGCACAGTTATACTCTGATACAAATGAGGTTGCCATGAGTGGGAATGAACTGGACAACACCTGGTTTTTATATTTTTTAAAGCCTGAATGTTAGTAAATACCTGGAAACCAAGGCCCCCCCACTTCTAGTACAACAGAGGTGGCCCCCTGTGATGATCTGTGGGTCGACTCCATGCTTCTTCACTAGGTTTTCCTGAATATGTGAACTCTAGTACAAGCTACTCAGATAAATGTCAGGTTTCTGAACTGATTGCTCTAGAGACCAAATGTTGCATTGACAACTGTTTTCTTCAAATTGGTTTGAGTACCACTTAGTAAGGTTAGAGTAGAGGAGGACAGTGTTCTAGTCTAGCTTCCATTATTGCAGTTTTGTAAATAGACTTTGGTAAGCGAAGGCCAAAAAACAAATCACTATTTTCTTTTAGAAGTGAGAGACTATTGAGTTAAGGTTTTCAGATCCTTGATGTTCTAAGATTGGCCTTTGTTGTTTATATAAACACACACACACACACACA
>NW_006923363.1:2017-4509 GCF_000298275.1 Orycteropus afer afer | reverse complement strand
TTTTTTTTTTTCTTCTTAATATGCATAATTGCATTTGATGGTTTTATCTTAAAATAAGCATTATTTGTTATTGCCTTGCTCTGCAAATATTAGGACTATTTAGAAGGATACCTATGCGAGGGACAGCCATAACATGTTAATCTCTACAGAGAGCTTGGTGTAGTGCTCTTCCAAAACTCCAAATTCATTTTGTAGTAATCTCTTCTCTGTTTTCTTTTTTTTAAACATTCTTTGTGTTTTCTTCAACACCTTCCCCCCTTTTTAGTATCACCTAAGGAATAATAACTAGAGTATAATCTTCACATTGTTTTTTCTTTAAAAAATACACGTGGCCTTTGTAAATATACCCACTACCATCAAGTCAATTCTAACTCATAGCAACCCTTGTTGGGTTTCCAAGGCTATAAATCTTTATGGGAGTAGGTTGCCTCATCTTCTTCCTGTGAGCAGCTGGTGGCTTTGAACTACCCACCTTCTGGTTAACAGCCAAATGCCTAACTCACTGTGCCTCCAGAGCTCCTTGTATACATATAGAAACATATATATAATCTTATGTTGTTAGGTGCTGTCAAGTCAACTTCAACTCATGTGCGACCCTACGTACAACAGAACAAAACGCTGCATGTGTTTCTGCACCATTCTCAAGAATCACTGTGCTTGAGCCCATTATTGCAGTCACTTTGTCAATCCATGTCACTGAGAATCTTCCCCTTTTCACTGACACTCTATTTTATGAGGAGCTCTGGTGGCATAGTGCCTAAGACATTTGACTGCTAACCAGAAGGCTAGTGGTTCAAACCCACCAGCTACTTTCGGAAGGAAGACTGAGCAATCTGCTTCCATAGTGATACCGCCTCAGAAACCCAAGGAGGGGTCACTGTGAGTCGAATCAACTTGACGACAGTGAGTTTGGTTTGGTTTTTGGTTCTATCTTACAGAGCATGATATCTTTCTCCAGGGACTGGTCCCGTCTGACAACAAGACCAAAGAACATTCTGGCTACTTCCTCCAAGATAGATTTGTTCATTCTTCTATCATTATGTGGTACATTCAGCATTCTTTGCCAGCACCACAATGCATCAGTTCCTCTGTGGTCTTCCTTATTCATTGTCCAGCTCTCACATGCATGTTGTTGTTGTTGTTATGTGCCATCGAGTCAGATCCGACTCACAGCGACCCCTCCTTAGGTTTCCAAGGCAGTGTCACTATGGAAGTAGATTGCCCCATCTTCCTTCTGAGGAGTGACTGGTGGGTTTGAACCGCCAGCCTTCTGGTTAGCAGTCAAGTGCCTTAGGCACTACGCTACCAGAGCTCAGTGGCTTTGGTCAGGCACGCCTTATTCTTCAAAGTGACATCTTTGCTCTTAAACACTTTGGGGAGGTTTTTTTTTTGTAGCACATTTTATAATCTTATATGTTATTTTATAATATGTATTATTTTATAATCTTATAGACATGGCTAAGTGGGGTAATGGGAGCTTTGGTGGCATAGTGCCTAAGGCATCTGACTGCTAACTAGAAGGCTGGTGGTTCAAAGCCACCAACCACTCCTCGTAAGGAAGGTTGGGCAATCTACTTCTGTGGTGATAACCACCTTGGAAACCCAAGGAGGGCTTGCTGTGAGTTGGGTCTGGCTCAATGGCAGTGTGTGAAGCGGGGTAATATGTACCAAAAACCCTTTGCTTTGAGTCTGTTCCATTGACTCATGGGGCCCTGTTGGACAGAGTAGAACTGCCCCTAGAGTTCCAAGGCTGTAAATCTTTACAGAAGCAGACTGTCACATCTTTCTCCCATGGAGCGTCTAGAGGGTTCAAACCACTGACCTTTAAAGCGGTTAGCAGCGTAACCACTGGGCCACCAGAACTCCTTCTCATATCATATAGACACACATAAAGGTAATTTTATAGACATGGATAAATGAGGTCATATCATACATGCTGCCTTGTGCTGCGCTTTGCAGTAATCAATTGTGAGTTTCAAAGGGCTCCCTGAATCACCTCATCTTCTCCATTTATTGTAGACATTCTTACACCAGTTTCCTTCATCCAGTCATTCTTGTGTTTAAAATCTCTCACTCTGCACTTTATACCAGAAATATCTTCCTCTCCATAGTCTTATCTTTCTATTCATCATCAAAATCTTCTTTTCTTCTGTCAAACTAGATCAGACTGAGGAGAGGTGCTGGCTCTATTGTCTGCTTGTCCCATTCATGTAACAAATGCAGTTTCCTCTGTGAGTATGCGTCTGGGAGAGAGACTGGCAATTGTAGACACAGACGGAGACTTAACTAGCTCTGGCTCATGAGCACCATAAGAGTAAATCATTATTAATAAATGTTTGTATGTGCTTCTGTGTAGTCTTAATCTTCAAGGCTAATCACTTAGATTAAACATAGATTTAAAGCCTTAGTAAGTGGAATGCTTGTGAGAAGATGAATGAAGTAATCATTTACATGTCCACTGATGGGCAGTGTGTATGGGAATCAGTTGTAGG
>NW_006923363.1:0-1132 GCF_000298275.1 Orycteropus afer afer | reverse complement strand
AGCCTAACAGAAATTTAGACGTAGGAACTGAAGTCGTAAGATTCTTTGTTACTTAGATGACAGATATGAAAGATGGAGAACTCTTACCACTCCAGTGACTTCAGGTTTTCTCTGAAAGTAAAATGATAGAAAGAGAAGTAATCACTATAGTGCAAATAAAGGTACCTATTCAACCTTGAAAAACAAACAAGTAAACAAAAAAGGAGATTGTAGAACAAAAGGATTCAAGGTCAAATTAGTGATTAAACTTTCTTTGATATGATCTGGAGATTCCTGTGAATTTTAAGGATTAAATAAACAAATCCTATAAACACCCAGGAAAATATGGTGTTACCTGCTATGACAGAGATAGTTACTTACCCAATATTTATTGTCCCTGTCTTCATTTTTACTGACAACCCTTATTTTGTTCCTAGTGGCCCTATGTCCAGCTACAGGCTACGTTTTCCAGCCTCCGCTATAACTAAACATGGTTAGTGAGACTTCTGCTTGTCAGGTGTTGAGTGGGAGTTCACACACACACACACACACACCCCCCACACACCCCTTTTCCAAGGGGCTAAGTAAACTACTGTGTTCACTCTTTTGCCCTTGTCTCACCTTCTTTTACATTCTGCTGGGACAAGAACTGAAGCTATCTTGGACTGTGACGTGACCCTGAGAATAGAAACCTCATGCTGAACTCCTTTGTGACATGGAAACTCCATACTAGCACTAGATGGACTAACTCCTTTAAATGAGAGGAAAGGCAAAATTTGTTTTATTCAGGTGGCTCTTACATGGGTCTCCTGTTTCTACTGATAAACCTGATTCTTAGAAACATAAAGGAGCAAAAGCTCAGGCATGCCAGGACCTTCTGAACATTAAATGCCAGAAAACAGTGGAGCCAGGTGTCTAGAGTGTTGAATCGGGAAGAGTTGGGACGAAAGACTCCGTTAGCCAAGTGTGCAGTGATGAGAACAGGCCCCAGAGAACCTTCTCAGGTGGAGGTTAACAGCAAAAGAGAAATCACTTGTGTTTTTGTTCTGAGAAAAATGCTCAAAGGTGAACGCTAAGACATCAAAGTCAACAACTTCAGAACAAAGTTGTGTAGGTGGTTTGAAAAAATTTTGAGGACTGCAAAAGAAAACCA
>NW_006923362.1:48080-48598 GCF_000298275.1 Orycteropus afer afer | reverse complement strand
AGAAGAATTTGCATGAAAATACCAAAAAAGGAGACATATGGAACTGCAGTCTGGCAGCAATCCTGAGTGATCCTGATCGCACAGACAGCTTGGAGATTCCCAAGTGCTGGTAGGACTTAAGAATTAACCTAGAAATCAGCCCTGCTAGCCTGAGACTGCACAGAAGACTGCACCAGTGGCTGGGGAATAAATGGAGAAGGTGAAGAGAAAGGCGGGCTGAGGTGTGGACTTTTGCTGGTCCAGAGGTGCTGCCATTTTGAAGGTTTTAAAGCGGCTTGACTATTTTGGATATTTAAAGAGACAGTGCTCTCGCAGATTCCCGGGGCTTAAGAACACATTCTGCTTTCCAGCAACCCCAAGGACCCTCCAGAACTGCAAGACTGAAAAGTTTTATTGAAGGTTATTCCATTGTAATTTGTGTCTAATTGAGTGGGAGACAACACCAGTTCCCATAAGACACAACTACACCCACACCTCCTGCAACTTCACTTACTGAGTGACAGCCACTACCTCCTTCT
>NW_006923362.1:42413-43885 GCF_000298275.1 Orycteropus afer afer | reverse complement strand
TTACATGTTTTGCTTGCTGCCTAAGAAACCAGGTCCAAATAAATTCTCATTACAAGTAGTTACTCAAAGTAAAGTTTAGAATTTTGCATGCTCTCCCTGCAGTCATTCGAAAAGGGTCTCATGATTGTTTCAAGGCCAGATGTACCCAATTTAATGATTACTTAGTAACTTAAAATCAAAACAAATTAAAAAAACTTTAGAAACATACATAATCTCTTACCAGTCGGGTGTTCCATCACCAGTTTTGTAATTACTTAAATGTCAACCAATCACTGTATTTTTCTCAAGTTCCATGTAACCATTATGTAAATGTCAACCAATTACTGATTTTTTACTGAATTTCCTTGTATTTTCTTATACAAATTCTCTGAACTGTCTCCTCCTTGGATCACTTGGTTCAGAATCCTCTGGACCTTATGATCAGTGATTTGCAAATTGTCTTGCCTCTCAATTAAAGCTCTTTTCTTTTCATTTCAACCAGACTGCCATTTTTCTCAATGACATTTCTTAGTGTCAGACACAGAGTCTGAAGGAAAGCTGCTGAAGTGGCCTTTGGGAGGCTTGGGAACTCAGGCCCTGGTGCTAGCAAAAGTCTGTTGGCTCACCTTTTCCCTGAACCTCCATGGGAGTTGTCTCAGGTAAGCCTCTTCTCCAACCCCAACTCCCCCCTTTTTGTGTAGAGTTCTCCAAGATTTATCAAGGATTACTTCCTCTATCATTTTTGTCTGAATTTGTTTTCTCTTTAATTTTTCCTAGGATTGGGGCATGATTTTTATCTAGATGGAGGTTATTCTACTCCTCAAAGCCTTGGCAGCTATGGAGGTAATTCTACTTTCAAAGATGTCTAGGTCATAATAAGCCACAAAATTTAGGAATGGATCAACCAGTAAAAGCTATTAAGGCAGTTTCCAGAACTCACCATCAGCATTAAAGGCTTCCATGATAGGATAAGGTGGTTGAGAGACAAGCCAGAGCTGTAGGCTGCCTCCACCCACAAGCAAACTCTCACACAATGAAGGTACACATTGGTCAAAGCAAAACAGTGTCCAAATCCTCTGGCATTCCTCTCTAGGTGTTTGTGACTCAGAAAACTGACAATAGCAGTCTGCATGACTTTTTGTCTCCAAGGCAATAGGGAATAGTACTCTGCTTCTATTTACAATGCATATTGGTTCCTTCCATTAGTAATTTTTAATCTAAAAGTAGTGAGTTCCACTCAGGATGCTCTGCCCAATATATGAATAAACATGATGGTTCTATTACCTGCTGCTTTTTGAACACCTAGCATAATCTTACCATAGATAGTTTACAGAACACATGGCCACTTTGTGGGTTTTTTATTTGTCTAGGTAAACCTTTTTGCACAACAAATTAGAACAGAAGCATCTCAAGTTAAACAAACTCAATCAGATGCATATTTTAATTGTTATTTTGAAGCTACTAAAAGAAATCAAGAAAGCAAGATTACCACT
>NW_006923362.1:40226-41338 GCF_000298275.1 Orycteropus afer afer | reverse complement strand
AAAAAAAAAAAAGAAAGAAAGAAAGAAAGAAAATCATTGGACAAATCATAGTTTCAAACTCAGAAACAAACAGGGGTCTTCCCCATATGGTAAGCCTCAATCTAAGCCTGAATGAAAGGGCTCTGGGGAAGACACAGAGGATCTTCCTATGATGGCTTTAAATTCTCAATGAGAATTTAATGGAGAAATTTGCAAATTTTTAATTGACACAGGAGCCACTTTATCTGCAATTAATCCCATTTGTTTACAAAATCTTCTGCCTAGGAATACAGAAACCTCTAAAGCAATGGAAGTTACTAATCAAATACAGACTTTGTATCACTCTCAGTCAATACCCATTTCTCGTGGATATATTGAGGATCTGCACCCTCTTCTCATTAGCCTAGATACCCCCATAAATTTGTTGGGGAATGATTTGTATCCAAATGGAAATGTCATATTAAACTAATTGAAATGGAGAAATCATATTAGATTCACCTCAGTCCCCTGTTCAATTAAGTACAGAAATAGAAAGAGAGGATGCCACTTGTTACATTCAAGCTCTCACTCTGCCACTTCGAACTCAGACAGAAGCTGATCAGCCTCCTGCAGAAATTCTCCCCTCAGTCCCCAAAATTTTATGGGCCACAACATCTACTGATGTTGGAAAAGTTTTGTCTGCTGAGTCTATTAAAATTCAAGTTGATTTATCTAAAGAATTGCAAAAGATCCCCTAATAATCTTTGAAATGAGAAGCTAAGGAAGGATTAGCACCAATAATTCAAGACTTTCTTCTCAATGGCATTATCATACCTTGAACTAGCCCTTGAAACACTCCTGTCCTCCTACTTAATAAACCAAATAATAGAGGCTGAAGAGTTGCCTGATATTTACAAGTAATTCCAATTCATAGTGACTGCCATTGGATTTCTGAGGCAATAGATCTTTATGGAAGTAGGTTGCCCAGTCTTCCTTCCATGGAGTGGCTGGTGAGTTTGAATCGCCAACCTTCTGTTTAACAGTCAGATGCATTAGGCACTGCACCACCAGAGCTCCTGACAAATAATTAATTGAATAGTTATTCCTAGATTATTAGTGTTCACTAATCCTAATTTATTACTTTCTAATGGGAG
>NW_006923362.1:6331-8085 GCF_000298275.1 Orycteropus afer afer | reverse complement strand
CTGATCCATGAACCATGACAAGAATTCCTCCCAGGGCCTGCCCACTTCCAACATTAATGTTCTCCTGATCATGGGCTTTGGCAGTACTGGAGCCAGAGAAATCTCTGCTCCCACCCAGCAGTCCCAAGTTTGCTGATAAAAGCAGGTGCTAAAGGTAGATCCACAGAGTGGCCACAGGTTCTTTGGTGTGGTGCATTCTCTCCACTACCCCAGGGAGGTTTCTGATGGCCTTTCTCACCTGCCGGTCGGTGCTCTACAGGGCAGGTTCCCCTGTTTTTGTTATTTTTTCCCCCTCCAGGTATTGGGCTGCCCCTTTCTCCTTGCTAATCCTGCTCCCCTGAGTTTGGCATATTCTGACTTAATGAACTGTTCAGAGCACCAGAATCCCTATTTCAAACTGCTGCACCTAGTTTTTCAGGCACTAAGATGCTAGAGGGAATTAGCATGGGGACTACTAAAGAGATGCCATTTTGAAGCCCAATAGTTTGTCTTTTTGATGTCTAGGTGCTTCATTCTATTTTATAAACTGGTTTATTTATACTCATTTTTGTTGCTATAGTCTTTTGTATCATCAAATGCTGTATGAAGTATTTATCTAATACATTTGAAAAAGCTACTAACTTCTCTCTTATGGAAAAAAAATCATGTACTTAGAAAAAACAATTACTCACATGATTTTAACCTCTCACCATAGTCTTTGCCTCCTCATCATATCAAGTGAAGTCTCTTATTTCAATTCAGCTTCTTACTCTTCCAACTCACTATTTCACATGTGATGGAAATCATAGCATGGTAGTCTTAAATGTCTGTAGAAACACACTGCCATCCAGTGCACACCTGGTAGTAGCAGTCTGTCTAATCACAGTGTCTAGGGTCTTAAATGTCCATGAAAACAGACTGACATCCAATAAAAAAAAAAGATCTTGCCAGAAAGAATTACTTCTTTGGTGATCAAAAAAGTCTGAAAACCAACTTACCCTGAATATGAGACTAAGGCACTTGACTAAGGCACTTGACCAGAAAGCTGGCGGTTCAAACCCACCAACCACTCCTCAGAAGGAAGATGGGGCAATCTGCTTCCATAGTATCCCTGCCTCGGAAACCCAGGGAGGGGTCACTATGAGTCAGGTCTGACTCGACAGCACATAACAGCAAGAACAACAGTGCAGCAAAGCAGATTTAAAATGTGATCAAAGAATCTCTTTCTAATGAGATTCATTATCAAAAGCAGGATTGAGTAAAATGGCCCAAAATTAACTTAGCTCCCCCTCCTGACATGAGATGGTGGCTGTGCTAAGATTTGAGACTGAAACTCCATTTTTTAATCAGAAGTAACCTTTGTATTAGGAATACAACTTATCATTCCTGTAACTCTTCACTGTACCCTGAGAAAATTACTTTGGTAAACAATTTCAGAAAACAATGTAATTTTGGTTGCTTGCAAGTTTTATTTGTTGCCTAAGAAGCCAGGTCCAAAACAATCCTCCGGACAAATGCTAACTCAAAATAAATTTTAGAATTTCGTATGTCCTCCTTTCAAGCATGCAAGAAGGGTCTTATGATCATTTCAAGGCCAGATATACCCAATTTAATGATTACTTAGTAATTTAAAACAAGTACTTTAGAAACATGTTATCTCCTACTTATCAGATAAAACATCACCCAATTTTGTAATTATTACTTAAATCACTGATTTTTTTCTGAAGTTCCTTGTAACCATTATCCAATGTCAACCAATTACTGAATTTCTACTG
>NW_006923362.1:5154-5781 GCF_000298275.1 Orycteropus afer afer | reverse complement strand
AAGCAACCTAATTGCCCATCGATAGATGAGTGCATAAACAAACTATGGTACATACACACAACTAAATACTATCCAAAAAGAACAACAATGAATCTGCAAAACATGTCATAACATATATGAACCTAGAGGACATTATGCATTATGCTGAGTGAAATAAGTCAATCACAAAAGGACAAATATTGTATGAGGCCACTGTTATAAAAAGTCAAGAAAAGGTTTACACACAAAAATAAATATTCTTTGATGGTTATCAGAGGTGGGAGGGGAATGGGTAAACTACTAACTACAGGGTAGAAACATAGTAACTTGGGTGAAGGGAAAGGTAATATACAATAAGGGGGAGGTCAGCAAAAATATGATCAAGGCAAAGGAAGATTCTGAAGGAGTACAAGAGTTAAAGGCAACTGAGGTAAATTCTATTACATACACAATCCTACAATAACTGTAATAACAATAATCTATGAATGGATACTTAGATAGACACTCAAGCTGAACAGATGTGGAAAAAATGGGATTATACTCACAAATATATATAGGTTTGATAGAGGTTATTTCTACATATATATTTACATAGGCTGCAAATATATCCATGAATATGGTTGTTGTGATGAGCCATCAAGTTGGACC
>NW_006923362.1:0-4409 GCF_000298275.1 Orycteropus afer afer | reverse complement strand
CAGATCTGTTAGTTCTTTTAGCAGTCCACGGTACTTTCAGCATTCTTCACCAGCACCACAACTCAAAAGCATCAACTCTTCTTCGGTCTTCTTACTCATAACAAAAACAAACAAACAAAAAAAAAACTTCTTACTCATGACAAAAAACCTTGAGGGAATGGGTGACTGGGTCTGTGGGCTCAAGACATCAAGAGGGGACATCAAGGTCAATTAGCACAACATAGTCCCCAAATGAAGTGTTCTACATCTTACTTTGGTGAGTAGCAACTGGGGTCTTAAAAACTTGTGAGCAACTGAGATGCAACTACTAGTCTCTCCTCATCCAGAGCAGAGTGAAGAAAATCAAAGACACATGGAAACAATTAATCCAAAGGACTGATCACATGAACCTAAGCCTCCACCACCCTAAGACCAGAAGAACTAGATGGTGCCCAGTTATCACCACTAACCTCTGTGAAAAAGTACTCTGTGTAGAAGGTACTGAATAGAGTGGGAGAAAAATATGGAACAATACTTAAAATCATAAAAAAGACCAGCCTTAATGGTTGAGTAGAGATGCTCAAGACTATCGTCATTAGTTACCCTTTGAGCCTTGAACTAAACTCACACTGCAGCTCAATTTTCAGCCAAACAATAGAGAGGTCTACAAGCTGAACAATAACACTAGGGAGGTACAGACTCTTGAAAACAATCAATCATTCGAGATGAAAAGGGAAGCATTTGCCCAAGAACAAAGTTCAGAAGGCAAGAAGGGTTAGGAAAGGAAAAATGCAAACAAGAAACATAGGGAAGAAGTGGGATGAGTGATGTTACATTGAGGATTTGCAATCAATGGCATGAAATGAAATGTGTATAAATTGTTGAATGAAAAACTGATTTACTCTGTAAGATTTCACCCAGATCACAATAAAAAGGAAGAAGGGGGGAGGGAAAGCTCTTTACATTTAATTTCAACCGGAATCTATTTTGCTCTATGACACCAGGATTATAGCATCTTCCTCCAGCCCAGTCAAAGCCATTTCTCCAGGCTGTCCTTCTAGCATTCAGATGCTCTAAGCAACTTTCCTTTTTCCACCACCTTCCTGGGTTCCTTGTCCTACCTCATCTAGGAGGAATTATAATAAGGTCTATCTCCAGGGCTCAGAGGCACAAATTGAAGGTCTCAATCCTTAGATAGTTCCTGCAGGGCATATCTTGTCCTCTGATGAATGCTCCACCCACGACAGTGAGAATGGCCTTTATATCTAGTCAAGTCTTTGGTTTAGTATTCCCCCAAATCTCCTAGGAAATAAAAGCTAGTTAAAATTACAAGGAGACAGCAAAATTATATATCAAACTATAAAGAAAAACATACCAAATGTTATTGTTACTCTCTTAGATAAGTCAAGTTAAAAGATTTCCATAAACCCAAACATTATAAATTTACATTTCTTTGCTTCTGAAACACCACTAGTTTTAGAATACACTAATTTTAATAACAACTTTCAATACAAAAAGAGCACACTAGTAAGTTTCTTTTGACATCTTGATGTCAAAAACATTAAAATGCTGGGGAGATGTATCTTAAAATTGAAGAATTACATTATTATGTCACAGAAACCCAAGAATCAGATCACAAAAATAGGCTCAGCTGGAGTCCACTGGTATGTAAAAATGAAAACAGAATGACTGAACTTTATAAAATAGCCATCTTTTAGCATCTCTTGGTTCTTCTATTGCAATTTGAATACAAGTAACTAATACTCTTCATGAATTACAATGCCATGACTAAATTTTTAATGTTGCATTCTATAGAAAGTAAACACATGGGGTCAAACTGAGTCAGAAATGTCAAAAAAATTTTTTTTCTTAAAGGAGTAAACAACTTGACAAAGATAGAAAACAGTTTGAAAGATGTAAAGTCTAGAGGAAAGTTACCTAATTAATGTACTAATATTTATCCCTATCTCAGTGAGGACAATCAATTGATAAAATTCCTAAACTGCTGATTGATCCTAATCAACTCTAATTACATAGACTATACCAGTACCATTAGATTAAATCTCTTATTTTGTTATGCTGTTCCTTCTTATCAGGGACTGAAAAAACAACACAACCATTGCCGTGGAGATGGATGCGACCCATAGCAACCCCTCCTTGGGTTTCCGAGACAGTATCACTACCAAAGTAGATTGCCCAAGTTTCTGGTAAAATATGCCTTTGTTCCCTGCCTCAGTTCAGAATCACCAAAGAGAGAATTGAGAGTCACATGGATGGAGACTGAAGATCACCTCCATTATGACAATGATATACTGAAAGATGTGACCAGACTTCCTACGTAGGTGGTTTCTCAGACTACCTGCATCCAATTTAGACCTTGGAACGGTCTATCTGAAAGCAAGTTTGGGTCTGCAGAGTGGACTCCCTTAGCCAGAATTTCTGTTTCAAACTAGTTCAGAGAGCATTACTACTCAAAAACTTTAATAAGTTAACACCATTCAGTCAAAAAGTATGGACCAATGTCTCTTAGCCACCATTCAGGTAATCCTTTCACATCTGAGGCAACGAATAAGAAGCCAGAAGTATTTAGAGGAAAACTTGTCTGTTGCAAACCAGGTAAGTGGGATCTCATGTTTCTTTAAGGATGTATTTATTCATCCATTTAACATGGTACCCAGCCTCCAAGATGGCCCCCACTCATTCCCATTCACCCTTGTATATTCTCCTGCCACTTTGTACTACAGTTGGTCTTTGTGATGGCAAAAATGATGACATGTTATTGTGAAATTAGGTCATAATTAGGTCACAAAAGACTCTGTGGGCTCTGCCTTGGGGGAATTTCTTTGATCACCTAAGGGAAACCAACTGCCTTGCTGTGAAGTGGCCTATGGAGCGGCATATGTGGTGAGGAAACAAAACCTCTGGATAGCCAGTAAGAAATTGAGGCCTAACAGCTATGTGAATGAACTTGGAAATTGATTCTCAAGCCCCAGTTGAGCATTGGGATGTCTGAATATCCAAGTAACAGCTTGACTACAATCTCATAAGCAACTCTGAGCTAAAGCAATCCAGCTAAACTTCTCCCAGATTCCTGATCCTTAGAACCTGTACGAGATAATAAATGCCTGTTGCTTTAAGTTCCTAACTTTTGGAGTAATTTGTTGTGGTAGTTAAGGCCATGTGTCAACTTGGCTAGGCCTGGTTGAGTGGCTGGGCAGCTGGATGCAGTTATTCCCCATGGTGAGATTGGTAATTAACTCCATGGTGGAATCTATTGGAGAAGCTGAGTAGCTGCTTTAAGGATGTGGTCTGCTTTCAGTATATAAGAAGCAACTTTGAGGAAGGTGTCCAGCTTATGGCACACTTGAACTCTGCACGTAGCCTGCCATGATCTGCTGATCTTGTGACTTCTGATGGACTTGAATTAATGGCCTGTCACATGATTTGGTAATATTGAGACTGTGCCTTTTCACTTGTCGACTTTGGGTTTGTCAGCCTCAGCAGCTAGCAGCTGCCTGAGTGAAGAGATGCATCTAGCTTCATTGGGCAGGGAGCAAAAGGCAGAGATGAAGACCAAGGTCAAGGGGCTTTCATAGCTCCTAAAGGCTGGCACTTTGAACTTAGACTTAAAGCTTCCAGAATCTAAAAGAATAAACTCCTGTTTGTTCAAGCCATCCCATTTGTGGTATATTCCTGCCAGAGCAGCACTAGGTAACCAAAACATCTGTTATGTAGCAAAGGATAACCAGAACATTTGACTAACATTTGTTTCACTTATTTACACATTTTCACTCCATGCCAAGAACTATGGCAGTGCCTGTTCCCAAGGGCGGTGTGGGGGGCGGGGAGCAGAACTGCAGTGTGCACAATCTTTTCATGAGCCTTACTTACAAAAATTCTATGAGACCAATGAGCTAATTTCTGTTTCACAGATAAGAGAACTATGACTCAGATTAAACATCAAAGCTGAAGACTCCAAGTTATGCTAAAATAACTAAGAAGAGTTAAGTTTGGGTTGCCTGCTTCATGTTGAGAGTCCACCTAGTTTCTACATACACTAGAGAAAAAACAAGATTTATACACATTGATATTCCTTTGGGAACACAGACATGATAAAGTTTTATTGCTATAGACTTCAGAATGACAGTCTGGTATGTGGGCCTCCCCAAGAGCAGGGAGCCCAGCTTCTCTGTGTGTCTTTAGATGCCCTCTGGAGAACAGTTGTCTTATCCTTGCCTTCATGTGTTATGTGTTCCCTTAAAAGCCTAGGATGGCATGAAGTGTTGGCTAGGGTGTGAGCAGCCACTTGTGATGCATAAATCCATTTTTAAAGCAGATCATTTTAAAGATAACCTTGGCAATTGACAAGAGTTGAGCTGCCCAAGTCTCAAGGAGATTGGAATACAGAGTGGACAGCTGTAATTCAGTAT
>NW_006923361.1:43331-51026 GCF_000298275.1 Orycteropus afer afer | reverse complement strand
AAATAGATAGTCTTGGATTTTTTGTTTTCTTACACAAATATCTTCCCTATTGCATTGCTGTCTTCTCTCCCCATAATATTTGGTAGAATGCTTCACAGCCAGGTTCTTAACAGTTTCCAAGTTGTAGCACACTTTGGAAATCTATAAAGGGATTTAGATCATGTCCTTTCACTTGTGTTCACATTAGTCCTGAGAAAGAGCCCAGTAAGAATTAACATCTCCATTTTCCAATTCAAGAAACTGAAGCTCAGAGAGGCAAACTGTCTTGCCCAAGAGCATACATTGAGTGGGTGGCAGACCAGGGATTTACCCCCAGGCCTACCTAACCTCTAGCCTTTGCTCTGAGTGCTGCATCAGGCTACCTTTACTGAGTAGAAGAGTTTTCTACTTGGGATGGAGTTGCCAGATAAAATACAGGACACCCATCTGTTTCAGATAAACATTTTGTTTTCTTTCTTTCTTTTTTTTTAGTATAGGTGAGTCCCAAATATTACATGGGATACACTCATACTAAAATATTATTTGTTATCTGAAATTCAAGTTTAATTTCAGGTTTTAAATCTGGCAATCCTAATTTGAGGGACACTTTTAATGATCATTGAGGCCCAGAGAGGTACAGGGATTTACCTGAGATCACACAGTGAGCTAGTGGAAATCCAGTACTTGAACCTAATCTGCCATTTTACCAGGCCTCAGTCTTGATCTACTCAAGCTTCTGAGGTGGTTGTGGAGGGCTCTAAAGTACCTGGCAGGAGGTTGAGAGTACACAGGCACTTTCTCTCTCTAAAAGCTGCCTATGTGCTCCCTCCCCTCCCCAGCTCCTACTGGGCCTAAACAGCTCCCAGAACAGAGGAGCTGAGAAGAGCCACATTACAGCAATTTACAGGAGACATCTTGATTGAGGTTTCCAAACAGGGAGCACAGGCTGCTCAGGAAGCAGCTAATTAAGCAGGAGACTCCAATTAAGAAACAATTGGAGTGTTTGCAGCAAACCCCAGCAGCAGCCTAGTGGAGCAGAGAGTACCACAGGCTCAGATATTGTCTCTTGCATTCGCTCACTGGAGACCTCAAACAAGTCATTCACCTTGCTGAACTTCTGTTCCATGGTCTGGGAAATGAGGGGATTATGCCAATTGATATTGAAGGATCCTGCCAGCCACAAAGCAGGTGACTCCAAAGAAGTGGGAGGATTCCTTCCCCCCAACTCTGGAAGAATTTCCTCCACATACTATTTCATAGCCCTCTCTCCATTCCACCTAAGGTCAATTACTTTCTCACTTGTAGTGGATTCGAATTCTAATCTATAAAGTCAGCTATGCAAGAACTGTGTCTTTCTTCATTTTTCACACTCAAACTTAATTTCTCTTTTTAGATCTTATCCCTCTAGGGTGGCAATCCAAGAATTTCTCCACCCTACCCCAGGATGCACCTACATTCTACTACCAAGAGTTGCTGTTGAGTTGACTCCAGCTCATGGCAACCCCTGTGCAGCAGAATAGAACTGTACTCCATAAAGTTTTCAATGGCTGACTTTTTAAAAAGTAGATCACCAAGCATTTCTTCCAAGTTGCTTCTGGGTGGAAATGAACCTCCAGTCTTTCAATTGGCAGCCAAGCATGTTAACTATTTGCACCACCCAGAGACTTTACATATATTCTAGAAGAATAAGTTACGGTGCCAAGTCATGGAAGGTGGTCAACATCATCCACTGAGATATACTTGGTACCATCTGGGCCTCAAGAATGGTCCTTGCTGATTGCCATGGAAACCACATCCCATCTGTTGAGGATGCATCGTATGATAGATTGCTTAATAATAGTCCCAATGTTTCTTGCTTGTCAATATTCATATCCTTTGGTAGTGCCCTCCCACACTGGCTCCAGGCTTGGCAGTGTAACCTATTTTGGCCAGTGAAATGGTAGGAAACTTGGTTCATGTAGAAGCTTGCAAAGGTCCTTGTTCATTGTAACTTTGTCTCTTGGAATCCTGCCACTGCCATGAGAACACATCTGAGCTGGTTGGAAGGATGTGAGAGATACATACAGGGAGTCAATGGCAGACTAACTCAGAAAGCTGAGCTGTCCCAGCCAAGGTCATCTTAGCTGACTCACCAGCTGGCCCCAGTCTTCTGCTTACCATAGCCAAGAGCAGCCAAGCCCTGCCAAGATTAGCAGCATCACTCAGCTGACCCACAGACTCATATGAAATAATAAATGGTTGTTGTCATAAGTCTCTAAATTTGGGGGTCTTTCATTATGTAGCAAGCTAACCAATACATGGCTTTTTTCCTGTACCCTACTAGGGCTCAGGAAATGAGCCCTTCTTCCTAGATCTGCATGGGTGGTTGAAATTCTATGTCATGCATAGGGGAAATTCTCCTATCAAATAAAGAGCTTTATAATCCGAGGTATGAGAGTTCTCATCGTATAGTGATGAGCAAAGTCCTCTCATGATGGTTTGGAAAATGCAAAGAAGTCCCATTTTTGTAGAAAGTAATCTGATAATGTATACCATCACCAGTTGCTATCAAGTGAACTGTGACTCATGTGACCCGATGTGTGTCAGAATAGACTTGTGCACCATAAGGTCTTCAGTGGCTGATTTTTCATAGATCTCCAGGCCTTTCTTCCAAGGCACCTATAGATAGACTCAAACCTCCAACCTTTCAGTTAGCTGCTCAGTACTTTAACTGTTTGCACTACCCAGGAACCCCTAATACGTACCAAGGAGGAAGGTCCTTGTCTTCTTTTATTCCTTAGAGAACTCCATGTGTCTTGCCATCATCAAAGGATGTGCTCTGCTCCTGACTCTTCTTTCTTGGTGGTAGTCAGGCCTCTCCTCCTCTGCTTGGAAGGGACAGTCTTTCATTTGGTAACAGGAAGACCTCTATGATAATGTAGCAGCAGCAGATGACATTCAGTCCATATAGCTCTCAATATTCACTGTTGTTGGCTTCTTGCTGCACACTTTTCCTGGCTACTTGGCCAGCATGAGGAAAGGCAGAATTGTTGGGAAATTAACACTCTTGGCAGAAGCCCTCTACCATGATTGACAGGAGCTGGAGGATAAATATCTCAGCTTTTTGCCCTTTGGCTGGAACAATTCTGGCAAGTTCTGTCCAAATCGTATTGAAGTCTGAGTTACCCATAGCAGTAGTCTGTTCATTGACACACTTGATTCCCTTCATTTCTCTGTTTCATTCAATAATCAGTGTTTCTAGAATACCTTCCAAATGAAACATTGGCACTCCAATTCTTGTCTTAGAGCCTCATTCTGGGAAAACTTACATTAAGACGGAGGTTATGACACTTAAGCCAAGACATGAAGGATGAAAAGGAGCCAGTTAGCTAAAGTATTGAGGCAAGAGTTCCAAGTAGTGCAAAGAGCATACATGAAGACCCTAAGATGGGAAAAGGTTTAGTATTTTGAGACGGTGTCAGAATTCAGAATGGCTAGAATTCAGTATAGCTAGAATTCAACTGTGTGGACCATAACAAATTATGGCTAACATTGCAAAGAATGGAAATTTCAGAACACTTAATTGTGCTCATGAGGAACTTGTAAATAGACCAAGAGGATGTTGCTCAAACAGAATAAGGGGATACTGGATGGTTTTTAAATCAGGAAGGGTGTGCATCAGGGTTGTATGCTTTCATCATACTTATTCAATCTGTATACTGAGCAAATAATCCAAGAAGCTGCACTATATGGAAAAGAACATGACATCAAATTTGGAGGAAAGCTCATTAACAACCGGAGATATGCAGAAGACACAACCTCATTTGCTGAAAATGAAGAAGACTTGAAGCATTCATTGACGAAGATCAAAGACTATAGTGTTCATTATGGATTACACCTCAACATAAAGAAAACAAAAATCCTCATAACTGGACCAATAAGCAACATCATGATAAACAGGGAAAAAATTGAAGTTGTCACTTGGATCCACAATCAACACCCTTGGAAGTAGTAGTTAAGAAATCAGATGTTGTATTACACTGGACAAATCTGCTGCAAAATACCTCATTAAAGTGTTATGGAGCAAAGAAATCACTTTGAAGACTAAGGTATACCTAACCCAAGCCATGGTATTTTCAATCACCTCATACATGTGTGAAAGCTGGGCAATGAATGAAGACCAAAGAAGAGTTGATACCTTTAAATTGTGGTGTTAGCAAGGAATGCTGAAAATACCATGGACTGTCAGAAGAACAAACAAATCTGTCCCAGAAGAAATGCAGGTGGAATGCTCCTTAGAAGAGAGAATAGCCAGACTTCATCTCATCTACTTTGGTCATGGTGTCAGAAGGGACCATTCCTTGGAAAAGGGTATTATGCTTGGTAAAGTAGAGGGTGAGTGAAAAAGGGGAAGACTCTCAAGGAGATGGATTGATACAGTGGCTGCAATGATGGATTCAAGCATAGCAAGGATTGTGAGGATGGTGCATGACCAGGCAGTGATTCTTTCCATTGCACATAAGGTCGCTATGAGTTGGCACCAACTGAATGGCACCTGACAACAACAGAATGCTTGAAGATGGAGTGGAACCATCTGAGGTTGGATAACAAGGCAAAGTTAGCTCATGCAGCGTCTTGTCTTCTGTGGAAGACAACAAGGCTCCATGGGAAGGGCAATGGGAGGCACTGGAAAGAGTAACATGAAAGTGTACAGAAGGCTCAGAGGAGAGGAGACAGTGCTGGAGGTACACAATGGAGGGCTCACTGGGCTGATATCATTTGAAGGCAAGATGGTGTCACCAGGTGGAAAAGGGGGAGAAAAAGTGGAGGAAAAAGCATGGGTAACTCTAGGATTCTAGGAGCCTTGGGGCCGGGTTCTTTCATTATTTGTAGCTACCATTACCCTGAAATTGAGAAAGTTATTAAAACATCTACCCCCTCAAAAAATGTCCACACCCAAATGGTTTTACAAGAGAATTCCTTCAAACTATGATGAAGCAGAAAATGAAGATAATATTTAAACAATTCCAGAATATTAAAAGGAGACAATTTAATTGATTTTTATGAATTCAATATAACAAAAATTCTATAAACATGGTGTAAAAATTAAATTGCAATCCTATATATGCTGTCAAATTTTAAATAAAATGTTAGCAAATAGAATTCAGTGGATCATTACATGAGTTCATCCTAGAAATGCAAGGACAGTCATCATTTAAAGGGACGTAAGGATCAGTTTAAAACTTCACAGAGTGGAATAAAAGAAGACATAAAGGACTAGCCACACAACAGTGTGGCTCCTGGAAAGGAAGACTCACTGTTGTGGAACTGTTAATTTTCACTTCAAATATATCTGACAATTGGCTAAAAAGTCCCACCACACTTCTCTGGTAAATTCCTTTTTCTACTTTCCTGGAAAACTGTTTGACATGTTCTTGTTTTAAATCTCCCATTCCTCCTACCCTGTATCACTCTTAGCTCATGATGTCTCCACATTGTTTTTTAAAACCCAATAAACTAAACAACAACAAAACCCAGAAGCAAGCCAGTGGGAAGTGCCTCATCTCTGTACCACCAACTTCAGCAACGCATCTACACCACATGTGACTTTCTTGCCTGTTACAATAGAACATGCCTCCTTCTGACCACAGCCACTCTTCTACACTTGCCCAACACTCACTCCTCTTGCCTTCTCATCTCTTCTACCTTCTGCATCATTGACATCTTCCTCTCTGCCTGATCAGCCCTATTGCCTTAATAATGTTCATCTCTTAAATCCTTTCCCTTGACCCCTTGTCCTTTCCACCCATCTTCTCTTCTCTTTCTCAACAAACTCCTCATCGGTTCCACTTCCTCAACTACCATTCTTTTCTCAACTCACTTCGATTGGGCTCTTATTACCTCTATTACTGAAAAGGCTCTTAATTCCAATGGCAAATGCCTCAGCCCAGTCACTTTGCATGTAGGTGACTACTCCCTTATTTAAGAGACACTTTCTTCTCTAGGTTCCCATGACACCCTGCACCTACCTCCCTTGGTTACTGTTCTTCAACCTTACTGGCTTTCTTTCTGTCCTGCCAACATGCTAGACTCAGGATCCTCCCTGACCTTTTGGTTACACTGTGCTTTCTCACATCTTCACACAGCTGTCTCCTCCTCATGCAAGTCGCAACTCAAAAGTCACCTTCTCAGAGAAGCCTTCCTTGACTCCAGTCACATATTTCTGTCCCTTCCTCTGGAAGGTAGGTTCTCTGAAGACAGGTATTCTTTTTTTTTTTTTTAATGCATTTTATTGAAAGATAATTTATGTACAATGAAATCCACAAAACTAAAGTGACATGAGATCAATTCATATTTTTTTTCAGTGTTCCCTCCCCTCCCCTTCCACCCTGGCAGGCAATAAAGAAAGTTTCCCTCCATATATAAACCTTTCCTTGACCCTCCACAACAACAAACTAATACTATATTTGTCCTTCATGATTGACTTATGTCACTCAGCATAATGTCCTCCAAATTCATTCATATTATGTGGTGTTTTGCAGACTCTACATTATTCCTTAGTGCTGCATAGCATTCCGTTATGTGTATGTACCATAGTTTGATCATCCATTCTTCCACTATAAATCTTAGAGATAAGTCCCTTGCCAGATATGTAATTATCAGCAAATATGAATTTGTTGCTGTCATTTTTGTTATGTACTTTTTTGTGCTGTCAATTTCTTTGTTCCATATAATTTTCTATGCTGAGCTCGTTTTGTGTGTGAATCATGTTATTACGTCCTTCATTGCTATTGTTTTAGTATTTGCTGAATATTTATGCTGGTCCTCTTTTTTGATGTGAAGTTTTATCCCTTTTCTTTGAGGTTACCCTGTAATTTATAGTTTTCTTCCTAAGGTTAGAACAGTCTGTTTTATCTTGTAGTTGTCTTGACTTTCCTACCATCTAGAAGTTCTGTAACAACACAGTTTTTGTTTTGTAGTTGTCCTCATTTGTCAATTGATGTCTCTGGTTCCCTGTTTACAATCTTGTAGGCTTATTTACTTTGGATACTTCCATAGCTGAGTTGGTTTCTGGGTTATATCATCATTTGTGTTAATGGTCAGTTGTTGTTGGCTGTTGTTCCTTCTCTGTTCAAAGGGCTCCCTTTAGCATTTCTTGTAACGTTGGTCTGGTTTTAACAAATTCCCTTAATTTCTGCTTATCTGGAAATGTCCTAATTTCACCATCATATTTGAGGGACAATATTGCTGGGTACAAAATTCTTGGTTAGAAATTTTTCTTTTTCAGTGCCTTACATATACCATCCCATTGTCTTCTCGCCTGCATGGTTTCTGTTGAGAAATCCGAGCTTAGTCTTATTGGTTACCCCTTGTAGGTAACTTTTCGTTTTTCCCATGCTGCTCTCATGATTCTTTCTTTCTCTTTGGTTTTGGTGAGTTTGATGATGATATGTGTGATAGTTGGAGCTGTGTGTCAACTTGGCTGGACCCCAGTTCTGTGTGGTTGTTCCCATGATGGGATCAGATGACTGTGTTCTGAGTGGCCAATCTGTCCAAAGGGAGTTTCCCAAGGGGTGTGGCCTGCTTCCAGGATATCCAGGAACATCCTGGGAAGAGAGATATTCTTTGAGGGATTGGAACCCTAGTGTGCTGACTGCAACCTTCTGTGAGTGAGCAGCCCACTGCTCAGCCTGGAGATCTTGGATTCGTCTTTCATCTTTCATTGGAGTCAACAAC
>NW_006923361.1:41951-42878 GCF_000298275.1 Orycteropus afer afer | reverse complement strand
GTACTTGTGAGAAGTGATGCTCTAGGTGATCGGATATTTGATATTTTTCTGCAATTTTGTCAGGATGAGGAGTATAGGGAAGCTGGTTGGTTGGTCCTACTTACACTGGATAAGTTGGTGAAAGAGCAAGATGGGCTCAAAGCTGCTGAGTCTCGGCTTAAGCACTGCATTAATGACCTCAGTGCTTCCAGCGTGCCCTGAAAGGAAGCCTTATAGCTTCTACTACCAGGGCTGACATAGCTGAAACCCAAATCCAGAGTCTTATCGTAAGAGTTGCTGATTTATAACGCCAGCTCAATTGCCAACCCAGAATGGTGCCTGCCGTTAAAGTGAGGGCATTGATTGGAAAAAAATGGGATCCTGTAACCTGGAATGGGGACATATGGAAAGATGATCAGGAAGATCAGGATATGGAGTCTGTAAATTCTCTTGAATCCCTCCCATCTGAACAGATTACTGTAAAACCATTATCCCCTCCCCCTCAGTTTGAGGGGACTAGCCAAACCGGTCCTGCTGGGTTATTGTGTGAGGCAGAGGCCATGGAAAACATTCCTGAATGCTCTCAGGAACTGCCTCAAGCACCTATTCTGGTGGCAAGGCCCAAAACAAAGATCAAGTCTAAGCGAGCCCCAAGAGGTGAAATAGAAAGTGTGACTGAGGAGGTGATACATTATACTCGAAAAGACCTACTTGATTTTGCCAACATGTACAGACAGAAACCTGGAGAATACGTATGGGAATGGCTACTGAGGGTGTGGGATAATGGTACAAGGAATGTAAGATTGGATCAGTCTGAGTTTATTGATTTAGGTCCAGTAAGTATGGATTCTTCATTCAATGTCTCAGCTCGAGAGGTTAGGAAAGGATCTAATAGTTTATTTGGTTGGCTTACTGAAGCATGGATTATGCGGTGGCCTACCTTAAGTC
>NW_006923361.1:2945-17114 GCF_000298275.1 Orycteropus afer afer | reverse complement strand
TTGTAGTCCACACACCAGGGTTCCAATCCCTCAAAGAATGTCTCTCTTCCCAGGATGTCCCTGGATATCCTGGAAGCAGGCCACTCCCCTAGGGAAACTCCCCTTGGGCAGATTGGCCACTCAGAATGCAGTCATCTGATCCCATCATGGGAACAACCACACAGAACTGGGGTCCAACCAAGTTGACACACAGCTCCAACTATCACAGTTCCAATGCTGCTTCTTCCTCAGGGATGTGTTCTGGGTCTGTATCCTGCTCGCTTGTTTCTACCACTTTATCCTGCTTCTTTGTGTGGAGTATGATGGTCTGTTGTTTCTGAGCGATCGTGGCATTGTTATATTTAGATCTCTGTTAACTGTTTGTGAAGAGCAGCCAAGGGTGATTCAGGCTCTTCTTGGTGATTTTTTAATTGTTGGCCCATTGGTGGAGAAGGAGGTAGTGGCTCTCACTCAGTAAGTGAAGATGCAGGAGGTATGGGTATAGTTGTGTCCTATGGGGACTGTTGTCTCCCACTCAGTTAGACACAAATTACAATTGAATAACCATCAAAAAACTATGGTCGAAAAACACACCATGTTATCATGAAGGAACAGTAACCAAAAAAGGGGAAAAAAAAGAAGAAAAAACAGGAAAACCTGCAATATCTGGGGATAGGGCACTAAGAAAAAAAAAAAAGTAGGGAAGGAGAATAATAAGTGAAGAAAAATGGGAAAAATGCAAGAAGAAAAACAAGGAACAGGGTTAATCATGAGAAAAAGGGGGAAAAGCAAAAAAAAACCCTTAAATTTAAAAAAAAAAAAAAAATTTCAACCAGGCACAGGGAAAAGAAAAAATGCTGAAAACTAGGAACTGGTAGCAGAAGACTAAGAATGATAATGAAAAGGACAAAAGTATTAATAATATTAGTTGTTTTCAAACAGACAAATACAAGCAAACTAATCACCAGAAAAAGAAAATGAAAAAGAAAAAAATAAAAATAAAAAAAGAGGGAAAAAAAAATCAGTGGAGGACAGGGCACCCAGGCTCTTTCTGAGCACACAGACTGTGATGGAGTTCCTGTAGGCCCAGAAGGTAGGTGAGAGTGGATGATGGCCACACCTCCATTCACCAAGCGGGTGTGGTGTATAAGAGTAACAAGAGGAATGTCATACCTTTTCAGTCTTGCAGGTCCCAAGTGTCCTTGGGGTTGCTGGAAAGCAGAACATGTTCTTAAGCCCCCAGAATCTGTGAGAGCACTGTCTCTTTCAATATCCAAAATAGTCAAGCCACTTTTTAAACTTTCAAAATGGTGGCATCCTCCATATTGGCAAAAGTCCACAGCTCAGCCCACCTTTCTCTTCACCTTCTCTGTTTGTTCCCCAGCCACCGTGCACAGTCCTCTGTGTAGTCCCTGACTAGCTGGGTTATTTTTAGGTTAATTCTTAGGTCCTACCACCAGTCGGGGATCTCCGAGCCGCCTGTACTGTCAGGGTCACTCCATTCGCTGTCAGACTGCCGCTCCGTATGTCTCCTTTTTTTGGTATTTTCACGCAAATTCTGCTAGTTGTGGTTTAGTCCACTTCTATATCCTTCCCTTCAAGGTTCAGGGGTCCAAGATTATCTTCTATGTCTGTGTTAATTGGTTTCCCTTTTCTTTGTTGAAAAGTGTCTGTGCAGTCTTTCTGCCTAGTTTGCCATCTTGCCGGACTTTTTTCTTTTTTTGCAGCCTCCCCTTCCCTCCCCTCCCACCCCTGACAATCAACAAAGAAAGTTTCCCTCCATATATAGACCTTTCCTTGACCCTCCACAACAACAAACTAATACTATATTTGTCCTTCTGTGACTGACTTATTTCACTCAGCACTATGTCTTCCAAGTCCATCCATGCCATGCAGTGCTTTGCAGACTCCACATCACTCCTCGGTGCTGCAGAGCACTCCATTGTGTGTATGCACCACATCTTGGTCATCCACTCCTCTGCCGATGGCCACATAAGTTGCCTCCATCCTCTTGACATTGCAAACGGTGCTGCAATGAAAATGGGTGTGCATATATCTGTTCTTTTCCTGGCTCTCACCTCTCTAGGATACATACCTAGTAATGGGATTGCTCAGTCAAATGGTATCTACAATTCTAGCTTTCTAATGAATTGCCATACTGCTTTCCACAGGGGTTATATCATGTCACAGTCCCACTAGCAGTGTATGAGAGTCCCAATCTCTCTACATTGCCACCAGCATTTATTGTTTTCTGTCTCATTGGATCTTGCCATCAGTGCTGGGTTGAGATGGTATGTCATTGTTGTTTTGATTTGCATCTCTCTGATGGCCAATTATCATGAACATCTCTTCCTGTATTTGCTGGCTGCCTGAATATCCTTCTTGGTGAAGTGTCTATTCATGTCTTCTGCTCATTTTGCAATTGGATTTTTGATTCCTTTTCTGTTGAGGCATTGGAATTTTCTATAAATCTCGGAGATAAGTCCCTTGCCAGATAATGTAATTATCTTCAAGTATGAATTTGTTGCTGTCATTATGTTATGTGCTTTTTTGTGGTGGTAATTTCTTTGTTCCTTATAATTTTCTGTGCTGAGCTTGTTTTGTTTATAAATCATGTTATCACTTCCTTCATTGCTATTGTTTTCGTATTTGCTAAATATTTGTGCTGGTCCTCTTTTTTTTTTAATTTTGATGTGAAGGTTTATCATTTTTCTTTGAGGTTACCCTGTGATTTATAGTTTTCTTCCCAAGTTTAGAACAGTCTATTCTGTCTAGTAGCTGTCTTGACTTCCCTACCATTTAAAAGATTTGTAACTACACAATTTTTTCCCCCCTCTTTTTGGTTTGTAGTTGTCCCCATTCTTCAACTGATGTCTCTGGTTCCCTGTTTACACTCTTGTAGGCTTATTTGGATACTTCCATAATTGGGTTAGTTTCTGGGTTATGTCATCATGTGTGCTAATGGTTAGTTGTTGTTTGCTCTCTGTCCAAAGGACTCCCTTTAGCATCTTCTATAAGATGGTATCTCATTGTTGTTTTGATTTGCATCTCTCTGATGGCCAGTGATCATGAACATCTCTTCATGTATTTGCTGGCCACCTGAATATACTCCCTGGTGAAGTATCTATTCATGTCTTCTGCCCATTCTTCAATTGGATTGTTAATCCCTTTGCTGTTGAGGTGTTGGAGTTTTCTATAAATCTTAGGGATAAGTCTTTTGCCAGATATGTAATTATTGACAAGTATGTATTTGTTGCTGTCATTAATTTCTGCTTATCTGGAAATGTCCTAATTTCACCATCATATTTGAGGGACAATTTTGCTGGGTACAAAATTCTTGTCTGGAAATGTTTTTCTTTTTTAGTTTTATATATACCATCCCATTGTCTTCTCACCTGCATGGTTTCTGCCAAGAAATCCAAGCTTAGTCTTATTGGTTGCCCTTTGTGGATAACTTTTTGTTTTTTCTGTGTTGCTTTCAGGATTCTTTCTTTGTCTTTGGCTTTGATGAGTTTGATGATGATATGTCTGGGTGATTTTCTTTTGGGGTCTGTCCTGTTTGTGGTTCTTTGGACTTCTTGAATGGATATATTCTCATCTTTCATCATAACGGGAAAATTCCCTTCCAACAAATCTTCTACAATTTTTTCTGTGGTTTTATTTGTCTCTTCCTGTTCTGGAATTCCGATGACACGTAGGTCATTCCTTTTGATGGTATCCACATGAACCTTAGACTTTCTTCATTTTGTTTTGATCTTTTTTCTAATTGATCCCTTTCCAAAGAAGTACCAAGGTTTGCCTTCAATCTCACTAATTCTGTCTTCCATTGATTCAATTCTACTCCTTTGCCCATTCAATGTGCTATTTATTTCTGAAAATTTAATATTGTTGTTGTTGTTGTTGCATGCCATCAAGTTTAATCTTATGGATTTCTGTCTGTAGATTTTGTATCATTTCTAATTTTTCATTTATTTTGTCATTTTGTTCTTATATTGTCTTTTGAAATTGTTGTAGGGTTTTCTCTTTGTTTTCCTTAACTTTGTCAATGTTTTCCTTGATCTGTCTCTTAATTTGTTGAAGGTACCTAAATATAATTCTTTTGAATTCCTTATCAGGGAGTTCCAATGTTGCATCTTCCTCAGGGATATATTTTGGGTCTGTATCCTGGTCCCTTGTTTCTTTTGCTTTATCTTGCTTATTTGTGTGACCGTGATGCTCTGTTTTCTCATTGTGACTTTTTTGTTTATATTTAAGTGATGATTGTGTGTTTAAGTGACTTAACCAGGATTTTCATTTGTGTGTTATCTCCATAAACAGGACACTGTGCTGTGCTCCTCTATTTGCTAGTTGACAGCACTTATACATTCACTACCTGTCTCCTTTGCCATTGTCAGCCTCCCATATGTCCCTGCCATCCTTAGTGAAGACAGCCTATTCTTAGGTCCCTGGAATCCAAATGAGAATGCTGTCACTTTAAAATCAAAAATGGCCACTGCTTGTAAAGATTCAAAATGGCTGTGCCTTTGGTCACTATAAATATCCAAAATGTCCACTGCTTGTTAACAATCAAAATGGCTGCACCCTCTGGACAACTGAAAGTCCACAGCTCAGGTTGTCTCCCTCCTTGCTGTTTCCCTTGTTAGTCATAGGCCACCACCGCAATTGTCCCTGCAGCCCTTGGTGACCAGGGCTGATCTTTAGTTCAATTCTCAGGTCCCAACACCACTTGGAAGTATTCAGGATGTTGGTTCTGTCAGAGTAGCTGACAGTCCACTGTTCCAACCATCTCTGTAATCACTGTTTTTGTTCAGATTTTTCCACTAGTTGATGCCTAATCCACTTCTGAATACGTCCTTTCAAAGTTCAGGTCTCCAGGATTCTCTTCTGTACCTCTGTCAATTGGTTTCTCTTTTCTTTGTTGAAAAGGGTCTATGTAGCTTGTCTGCCTATTCCTCCATCTGACCAGAAGTCCAGGATTATAATTTTCTTTATGCTGAAGTTTAATCCATACTGCAGACTGTAGTCTTTAATCTTTATCAGTAAGTGCTTCAAGTCATCTTCATTTTCAGCAAGGAAGGTTGTGTTGTCTGCATATTGCAGATTGTTAATGAGACGTCTTCCAATCCTGATGCTGCATCCTTCTTCATATAGTCCAGCTTCTCAGATTATTTGTTCAGCATACAGATTGAATAAGCATGGTGAAAAGATACAGCCCTGACACACACCCTTCCTGATTTTCAACCATGCAGTATACCCTTGTTCTATTTGAATGACAGCCTCCTGGTGTATCTACAGGCTCCTCCTGAGTACAACTTAATGCTCTAGAATTCCCATTCTTTGCAATGTTATCCACAATTTTCTTAATGAAATCCAGATATAGAAGTATTAAAAATAAAATAAACTTTGAAGACTGAAAATAGGGAAAAGAGGTGTCAATCAATAAATGATGACAGCAAGTTCAGGCTCACTGCTATCAAGTTGATTTGACTCATAGCGACTCCTCCTTGTGTTTTTGAGGTGGTATTTCTATGGAAGTAGATTGCCAAATCTTCCTTCTGAGGAGTGGTTGGTGGGTTTGAACTGCTAGCCTTCTGATTAGCAGTCAAATGCCTTAGACACTATGCCACCAGAGCAAAAAGAGGGTATAAATGGTGTAGACACAGAACTTCCAAATGGAGAGGAAATAAAGATGATATCACTATAGAACAGATAGCTTTAAATTTTGGGAGAAATTAATAAATTACAGGGAACCTCAAATTAAAGTAATGAACTTTCTCAACAAAATAAGAAAGAAGAAAATCACAAAGATTCTGTAAACACTTAGACAACAGCAATGAAGGAAATAAGACAATCTGTAAACCAATGAATTCAGCATGGAACAATGTATGGAACAAAGAAACCATTGACACCACAAAACACACACATACACACACACACATACAAATGACAGCAGTAAATTCAGACCTATCAGTAATTACACCGAGTGTAAATGGATTAAATGCATTAGTCAAGAGACAGAGAGTGACAGAGTGGATAAGAAAACATGACCCATCGATATGCTGCCTGTAAGAGACACACTGGGAGCTCTGGTAGCATAGTGCCTAAGGCACTTGACTGCTAACCAGAAGGCTGGTGGTTCAAACCCACCAGTCACTCCTCAGAAGGAAGATGGGGCAATCTATTTTCGTAGTGATACTGCCTCGGCAACTCAAGGAGGGGTCACTATGAGTCAGGTCTGACTCGACAGCACATAACAACAACAACAATAACAAGAGATACTCCTCAGAGACAAAGGTAAAAATAAGCTAAAAATGAAAGAATGAAAAAAACATATATCAAACAAATGGCAATCAAAAAAAGAGCAGGCATTGCAATATTAATTTCTGATAAAATAGACTTTAAGACAAAAACAAGTAAAAGTGCCAAGGAAAGACCATATATAATGATAAAAGAGTGAATCCAAAAAGTACATAACCATAATAAATATGTACCCATATGAAAGAGCCCCAAAATAAAGAAATCAAACTTTAACAGAATTGAAAAGAGAATAATAATAGTAGGAGACTCTAATACACCACTTTTGATAAAGGACAGAACAACAAGAAAGAAATTCAACAAAGATACAGAAGATCTAAACAACATGATCATCAACTTGACCTCATAGATGTATACAGAACACTCCACCCCAAAACAGCACAACATACATTCTTTTACTGTGTACATAGGATGTTCTCCAGAATAAACTATATGTTAGGCCAAAAAGCAACCCTCAATCAATTGAAAAATATCAACTACTATAAAACATCTTCTCAAGTCAAAATGCTATAAAATTAGAAATCAACAATGGGAAAGTCTAGGGGAAAAAATAAAATACATGGAAATGGAATAAAGCTCTGTTTAAAACCTACTGAGTATTAGATGATTATATCAATTGATGCAGAAAAGGCATTTGGTAAAATCCAACACCTGATCCTGTTCAGAACTCTCAGCAAAATACGAATAGAAGGGAAATTCCTCACACAATAAAAGGCATATATGCAAAGTCAATGGCCAACATCATTATGAATGATGAAAGACTCAAGGCATTCCTCTTACAAACAGGAACCAGACAGGGATGCCCTCTATCACCACTTCTATTTAACATTGTGTTGGAAGTCTTGGCCAGGGCAGTAAGGCAAGAAAGAGAAATAAAAGGCATACAAATTGGCAAAGAGGAAGTAAAACTATCTCTTTTTGCAGACAAAATGATCCAGTACATAGAGAAAACCCAAGAGATTCAACAAAAAAAAAATTACTGGAACTAATAGAGAGGTTCAGCAAAGTGGCAGGATACAAGGTCAACATGAAAAAAAAAATCATTTGGATTCCTCTATACCAACAAAGAGTCCTCTGATAAAGAAATAAGGAAAGCAATACCACTTACAATAGCTACTAAAAAGATAAAATATCTGGGAATAAACCTTACCAGAGACACAAAAGACCTATACAAAGAAAAGTATAAAACACTACTATAAGAGACAACAAGGGAACTACATAAATAGAAGGACCTATCTTGTTCATAGATGGGTAGACTGAATATTGTGAAAATGTCAAACCTACCTAAAGCAGTCTACACATTTAATGGAATCCCGATTCAGATACCAACAAAATTTTTGAAGGACATGGAAAAGCTAATTACTAACTTCATATGTAAAGGAAAAGAGACCTTGGATGAACAGAGCACTTCTGAAGAAGAAGAACAAAGTGGGAAGTTTCACACTCCTGGATCTTAAAACCTATACTATACAGCCACAGTAGTCAAAACAGCATGGTATTGATACAATGATAGACAGATAGACCAAAGGAACAGAATTGAAAGTCCAGATATAGACCCATCCATCTATGGACAGCCTATCTTTGATAAAGGTCCAAAACCCATTAAATGGGGAAGAGACAACCTCTTTAACAAATGGTGCTGACAAAACTGGATATGCACTTGCAGAAAAATGAAACAAGACCCATACCTCACCCCATACACAAAAACAAACTCAAACTGAATCAAAGACTTAAATGTAAAACCCAAAACTATAAAAGTCATCAAAGATAAACTAGGGGGCAAATCTGAGGGTTCTAATTTATGGCATAAATAGACTATCAAGCATAACCCAGAATGCACAGGAGGTAGAAAAGAAGGCAGATGATTGGGACCTTTAAAAATTAAATTCTTATGCACATCAAAAGACTTCATCAAAAGGGTAAAAAGAGAATCTACAGATTGGGAGAAAATATTTGCCTATGACATATTTGTTAAAGGACTTCTCTCCAAAATCTATAGAAAACTTCAACACCTCAACACCAAAAAGACAAATAACCCAATTCATAAATGAACAAAAGACTTGAACAGACCCTTCACCAAAGATGATATACTGGCGGCCAACAAACACATGAGAAATTGCTCATGATCTTTAGTCATTAGAAAGATGCAAATCAGAACAATGATGAGATATCATCTTACACCAGCAATAATAGCAAAGTTCAATAGGACAGAAAATAACAAATGCTGGCAAGGTTGTAGAGAGATTTGAACTCTTGTGCACTGCTGGTGGGATTGTAAACTGGTACAACCATTGGGGCACATGGTATGGTGTTTCCTTAAAAAACTGAAAATAGAAATATCATTTGACCCAGCAATTCCTTTAGTAGGAATACATCCTAAAGAGTTGACAGACAGTGCATGGACAGACCTATGTACACCTATGTTCATCTCAGCACAATCCACTATAGCAAAGAGATGGAAACAACCTAAACATCCATCAACAGATGAGTGGATAACCAAATTATGATACATGCACACAATTGAATACTATGCTACATTAAAGAACAAGGGATACCCAAATCATTTTACAACATGTATGAGCCTGGAGGACATTATGCTGATTGAAATAAGTCAATCACAGAAGGACAAATGCCGTATGAGCCCATTACTGTAAAAAGACAAAGAAGGGTTTGCTTGTGAAAGGGAACTCACTTTGTAGGTTACCGGGCTGGGGAGAGAAGGGGAAGGATTAATTCCAGGCTAGTTGGGGCCCACACACTGATGTGGGCAAGGAGAGGGATGTATGGAAAGAGTCTGTGACCACCATGATAACATTAGGAAAAGAGAGGACACTGAATTGTGCACATAAGAGATAGATGACAGATGCTAATACCAACCAGTGTGTCCACAATCCTGCATTACCGTTAACACCAAACACCAGGCTATAGACAAACACATAAACACCTGAGAGGATCACATGGGGGTCAGTGAACAGGAGTATACTCTAGACCAAGGATAGATTCAGCAGAGGCTAATCTTGCACAGATACCAGTGATACAAAATACCTGCAATCCTTACAGAAACAATAGAAGACAGACACAGAGTAATCCTTCACAGACACCCAGACACTGTGAGAGAGAGATCCAACAAATCTACCATCTCAGGACCATAGTGGTGGGGACACCACACTCAATTGGCACAACAAAATACATAAAAACCTTGTTCCTCATCCTACATTGGTGAGTAGCAACTGGGGTCTTTAAAGCTTTCAAGCAGCCATCTAAGATGCACGTAATGGTCTCCTATCATCGGAAGTGAAGAAGAGTGAAAAAAAAAAAAAAAAAAAAAAGAGCATTTGGAAGCAATAAGCTCTAGGACAAAATAGCCCTCGAGACCAGAAGAACTAGATGGTGCCTGGCCACCAATGCCAATCACTCAGGAAAGGATTAAATCTGGAGATCCTGGATAGAATGGGAGGAAAACTTTGGAACAAAATCCAAAAACTCAGTAATGACCAGAAGTACTCGTCAGATGGAGTCTGGTGAGACCCTCAATAGTATGGTCCTGGGATACATTCTGGGCCTGGAATAAAGCTCACTCCCAAGGGCTGGCTCTCAGCCCAATAGTAAACAAATGTACATGCAGACCACTCAACCCAGGGTGACACACCCACATACTCTGTGGAAATACATCGTTGGAGCAATCGACCACATGACACCAGAGGGCCAACCTTCACACAGAGGAAATGCAGGACAAACAGGAGTGCATAACTCTGAGGGGCATGGCCGGGGGAAGGTTACTGGGCAGGGAGGGGAGGAGACTGGATTAGGGTTGGGCATGGTAAATGGGGATTGAAACTAAATGTACATGTAACGTTGAATGTAAAACAACTTCTTAAAAAAAAAACAAAAAAACAACACCTACCAAGTATTAGAAGAAATAAAGATATTCCTTGAATCAAACAAGAATGAAACACAATGTACCAAAATCTTTGGGATGCAGCAATAGCAGTGCTCACGGGAAAATTTATAACAATAAATGCATTAATCAAAAAAGACAAAAGAACCAAAAATCAACACCTTAACCCAACATCTTCAACAATTAGAAAAAGAAGCACAAAAAAGTGCAGTCACCAGAAGAAAAGAAATAATAAACACTTAAGCAGAAATAAATGAAATAGAATAGAAAAACAATAGAAAGTATTAACAAGACGAGAAGTTGGTTCTTTGAAAGGATTAATAGAATTGATAAACCACTGGAAATTTTAATAAAGGCTTAGAAGGAGAAGATGCAAATAACATGAATAAGAAAGACATAATGTCACAACAGAACCAACTGAAATAAAAAGGATAATGACAGAATATAATGAATAGTTATACTCCAACAAATTTTGAAAACCTGGAAGAAATGGACAAATTTCTAGAAACACACTATCTATCCGAACTTACACAGTCTGTGGTAGAAAATTTGAACAGACTCATCACAAAAAAGAAATTGAACAGGTCATCAAAAAACAAAACAAAAAACCTCCCAACAACAACAAAAAGACCTGGCCCAGATGGCTTCACTGGTGAATTCTACCAAATATTCAGAGTAGAGCTGGCACCCATTCTACTCAAATGATTCAACAACACAGAAAAGGATGGAACACAGTTGACCCTTGAATAACACATGTTTGACTTTTGTGGGTCCACTTATACATTGATTCTTTTCAAGATATGGATCTTGGGGTAGTTCAAGAGCTAACAGACAGCATACCAGAGGAATTAGCAGAAAACGACTTGATGGAGATGAGTGCTCCAAACCAGTGCCAGACAAGGAAGAAGATGTACCAGAAAACAATTTGACATTAGGCAATCAAACAGAAGGGTTGCAGTGTAGTAAATTACTTAGTGTGGCTTTTCTACCCATAAGTCTTTGTAAACTCCAGGATGGGATTTGCTATGAACAACTGAGGAGCTCCTGATTGCTAAAGTTGTCCACCTGGAGTATTTCTGTTGGGAGTGGCACAAAACAATGCTCTGGGAGGTGCCCACTCTCTTTCAGGTGCTTAGAGTTCTGATGCTATGATTGGCTAGTTTTGCCACTCTGCCGGACTCAAAAGGAGGCCTCCTAGAGGCAGAACTCTCTCTGACTGCTGGTTGAGGAAGACGTGCTGCTTAAAGAGACACGCGCTCCTGAGACACACGCTGCTGGGAAAGAGATGCAAGAGACATACATTGCTGAGTGAGACATCGAGGGACCAGCACTGCTGGAAAAGAGACTGTGAGAGACTGTTGGCTGAGGGATGGTGGGCTGGGAGAGAGACTGAGCATTTTTCCTGAACTTGAATTGTAGCCTGTGGTGCTTCCCTAATAAACCCCATAATCTGTGAGCTCTGTGTGGCCACTGCAGCGAATTATCGAACCCAGGTGAGAGGTGGTGGTGCTTCGAGAGGAACGGTTGGTGAAGGGGCTGGCGGGAGGCAGCGTGTCTGACCTTGCAGTAATAGGCCTTGTGCTATTGATGGTGATTCTGTCTTCCTCTTGTGGGATTAGAGGATGTCAGAACATGTGGCCTCCGTGCCCTTTTTGCAAGGGTTCTGATTATTCAAGACTGCTTTTGATTTCTTTTATGACATAGAGCCTTCTCCTATACAGGCACTGAAACTAAAGCAAATGGTGGAAGAAAGATGGGTACTATATAAAATCATTTTTAGAGAAATGAAAAAGGAAAAATGTCAGACAAATTATAATATATTTCCATAAGTTATATTGCATGTGCCTGCCTCTCTTGCTTCTTCTTCCTTCTCTACCTCAGCCTGCTTAACATGAAGATGACAAAGTTGAAGACATTTCTAATGATCCACTTTTACTTAGTGAAGAGTAAATAAGCATCATGCCATATAGTTAATAAACTTATCTGTTGTACATTTGTGTGACTATCTTTGTGTGAAAATCTAATAATGGATGGAAAGAACTGTGTATGTTATTGGTAAGGCTTCTGTTCAACAGTAGGTTATTAGAAGTTAAGTTTGTAGGGAGTCAAAAGCTATACACCAATTTTGAACTGTACAAGGAGTTGGCATGCCTAATCCTCATGTTTGTTACTCCTGAACTCATTCTATGAAACAAGCATAACTCTGATACTGAAACCAGGCAAACACATCACTACAAAAGAAAATTACAGACCAATATCCCTCGTGAACATAGATGCAAAAATTCTTTACAAAATACTAGCCTATAGAATCCAACAACATATTAAAAAAATAATACATTATGACCAAATAGGATTCATATCAGGTATGCAAGATGGTTCAACATTAGAAAAACAATCTGTAATCCACCACATAAATAAAACAAAAGAAAATAACCACATGATCATTATCAACTGATACAGAAAAGCCATCCAATACCCATTCTTAATAACAACACTCAGCAAAATAGGAATGGACAGGAAATTCCTCAGCATAACTAAGGGCAAATACACAAAACCAGTAGCAAACACTGTTCTGGAGAGAGACTGAAAATATTCCCCTTGTGAAAGGGAACAAGACAAGTATGCCCTTTACTCCTATTCAGAACTGTATTGAAAGTCCTAGCCAGAGCAATAAGGCAAGAAAAGGAAATAAAAATTGTCCAAGTTGGCAAAGATGATGTAAAACACTCTATTTGCAGATGATATGACCCTATACGTAGAAACTCCCAGATTCAACAAGAAAATTACTGGCCCCAATTAAAAGATTCAGCAAAGTGGAAGAGTACAAGATCAACATATAAAAATCAATTGGATTCCTATTCATTAACAAAGAATTCTGAAAAGGAAATCAGGAAAATAATATCAAGTATAATAACATCCAAAAGATGAAGTACTTAGGTACAAATCTAACCGAGACACAAAAAACCTATACAAAAAAAAGAAAGAAAGAAAAAAAAAATTACAAAGCAGTACTACAAGAAGCCAAAAGAGACCTAAATAAATGGAAGAATATACCATGTTCATGGACAGGAAGACTTAACCTTGAGAAAATGTCAATACTACCCAAAGTGATCTACAGATATAATGCAATTCCATTATCATTTTTTAAAGAGATGGAAAAACTAATCACCAACATCATATGGAAAGGAAAGAGACCCTGCATAAGCAAAGCACTACTAAAGTAGAAGAACAAAGCAGGAGGCCTCATACTTCCTGATCTTAAAACATACTGTACAGACAGAGAAGTCAAAACAGCCTGGTATCAGTACAATGTCAGACATATACACCAATGGAACACAATTGAGAACCCAGAAGTATACACACATGGACAGGTGATCTTTGAAAAAGTGCCAAAACCCATTAAATGGGAGACAACATAGTCTCTCCAACAAATTATGCTTGAAAAATTGGATATCTATTTTCAGAAAAATGAAACAGGACCCATATCTTACACCATATACAAAAACTAACTTAAGATGGATCAATGACCTAAATGTAAAGCCAAAAACTATAAAAATCATCCAAAAAAAAAAAAAAAAGGGGGGGGAAAAACTAGGGGCTCTGATACCTGGTATAAATACACTGTCAAATGTAACTAGAAATGCACAACAGCAGAAGACAAACTAGATGACTGGGACTTCCTAAAAATTAAACATTTATGTGTATCAAAATAGTTAACTAAAAGAATAAAAAGAAAACCTACATAGTGGGAAAAATAATTGGCCATGATGTATTGTTGCGCCCAGGCTGTAAAGGAGAATTTCGGAAAAGAAGAAGACGCCAACCCACGCCAATGCAAATGCAATAGGACAGTTTATTAGCTAACTTAAGTCAGGGTCTTTGCCCTTACCAGGTCAGTGGCTTAAGCAAAAGACCCTGTACCCCGTTTCTTTCTCCAATTTATGGAACAATATGGGGAGGGGCAGCACCGGGGCGAG